>NC_058409.1:97569382-97681363 GCF_002201575.2 Neomonachus schauinslandi | reverse complement strand
CTCCCTCCCTCCCTCCCTCCCTCCCAGCCTCTACACTCAGTGTGGAGCTTGATGCTGGGCTCGGTCTCACAACCCTGAGATTATGACCTAAGCCGAAATCAAGAGTTGGTTGCTTAACCTACTGAGCCACCCAGACACCCCCTTATGCTGCTTTTATTTTTATTTTATTTTATTTTTTTAAAAGATATTTATTTATTTGGCAGAGAGAGAGCACAAGCAGGGTGAGTAGCAGGCAGAGGAAAAGGGAGAAGTAGGCTCCCTGCTGAGCAGAGAGCCTGACGTGGGGGGGCTCGATCCCAGGACCCTGGGATCATGACCTGAGCCGAAGGCAGACACTTAACCGACTGAACCACCCAGATGCCCTTTATGCTGCTTTTAAATGTACAGTTAATTAGTAGAAAAAATTGTGCTTGAGTGAATGTGTGTACATATTTTTATTTTTAGAAAGAATTTTATTCATTTTTGGCCATAAGTTTTGAATAGAACTGTTTTATAAATCTAAGAGATAATGAAACAAAGTTATTGGTCAATAAATACATATTTCAAAAAACATATATTTTAATTATTTTAGCTTTGTTTTGTTCCCCAGTTTTCCCAATTATATGGTCACTCAACTTATCAGTTTAACATTCAGAAATAATTGCCATTAGTAAATTTGTATATATCTTTCCCAAGATATATATCTTAAAAAAAAGTTCTTCAAATGTAATTCTTCCTTTTACTACAGGATTCCTCTTTGATAAATATTTTTTTTTAAGATTTTATTTATTTATTCATGAGAGACAGAGAGAGAGGCAGAGGGAGAAGCAGGCTCCCAAGGAGCAGGGAGCCCGATGCGGGACTCGATCCCAGGACGCTGGGATCATGACCTGAGCCGAAGGCAGACGCTTAACCATCTGAGCCACCCAGGCGCCCTCTTTGATAAATATTTTAAATACTTGCTAGAGGCTATATATTCATATAAGAAAAAAACATACTACTGACATTTTGGCAAAATAGTTTACATCAGAAAATCCGTATTCAATGTATAAAATCTGTTTATTAATTCTTGTCTTACCTTGTCTATGCCATTTCTATTCTCGTCATTCCAGATTTTCATTACTCTTTGTATCATTATTATGATTATTTATGTCATACAGGGAAAGCATCAGTAAGCTGTGATCTGTATGCTGAATCGGCCCACTGCCTGTTTTTGTGAATGAAGTTTTATTGGAACACAGCCACAATCATTTTTTTTTTTTTTTTTGTATTTGTGGGTACTTTTACACTACAACAACAGATTTTATGTCGTGATAGATACCAGTAGCCTGCAGGGCAAAAATATTTACTATCTTGATCTTTACAGAAAAAGTTTGCTTACCCTCATGTAGGGGAAAAGTGAAAGTGCTCTAAGTAGGGGCACCTGGGTGGCTCAGTTGGTTAAGTGTCTGCCTTTGGCTCAGGTCATGATCCCAGAGTCCTAGGATCGAGCCCCGCATCGGGCTCATTGCCTAACAGGGGAGCCTGCTTCTCCCTCTGCCCCTGCTTGTGCTTTCTCTCTCTCTCACTCACTTTATGTCTCAAATAAATAAATAAAATCTTTTTTTTTTAAAGTGCTCTAAGGAGAGTTTAGTCAATGGAAACACTACATTCTACCTGTTATACCTAAGAGGGTTTGGGGAATGGTGAGGCGGGTCTTGGGTATCGTATCACAGAGTTTAGTTACCTAGTTTCACAAACCATTAAAAAGCAAATCTGCGGCTCTTTCCTCTGGGTGTTTCTCAGTGGAAATATGGGCTGGGCTTCACATCAGATTTAGGAGAAATGACAATTGTGTATAGATTGTATGAAAAGCATCGGAAGAAAAGTTGTGATGCATTTTAATGAATAAGTTATATATAAGCATACAAATAAGCATATTTTATTATTTGATGTGAACACTAAATTTCTATTGGTTTATGATTTGTTTTTATTATATTAGCAACTAACGTGTTAAAAACAAATAAGATTCAGCAATGTCATTGAAGAAAGAAGTTCCAGAACATTATTTCTAAATGACTCTTACCTCTACCACTTTAGTCTCTCCACAGATGTACACACACTTATGCATGTGTTTGGGATACACACTCATCATACACAAGGGTACACATGTATACAAATACCTAAGTATTATCGTAAATATAAGCTTATGTGGGCATCTCTTGTCTGTAACATATTATATTACATATACTATAAGCTGGTTTGTTCAATTAATATATTATGATTAGTTTTCCATAAAACTGTATTCCAGTTTTAATTTTTGATATTTTCTCATTGTACATATAAACTACAGATAATTTAACCTACTTCCAATTGAGGAACTTCAGTTGATTTAATTATTTACTGTTGTACACAACCTGTAATGACTATCTTGTAGTTAAATTGTACACATCTTCCTAATTAATTTCCTGTGCAATTTCTAGAAATTGAACTTATGGAATAAAGGGTATTCATATATCAATACTTAATTCATATTTTATTGCTGAGTAGTATTCCATTGTATGGCTAAACTTTATCCATTGTCTTGTTCATGGACGTTTGGCTTGTTTTGCTATTTGGTTATTATGAAGAAGGTTGCTATAAACATTCTTGTACAAGTCATTGTATAGACATATATTTTCATTTCTCTTGAATAGATACCTAAGAGTAGATGTGCTGGGTCATGAGGTAGATCTGTGTTTTATTTATCAAAAACTGTCCATAGTCCTCCAAAATGGTTGTATCATTTACATTCCCAACCAATAAAGAATGAGAATGCTAGTTGTTTTACATCCTCACCAACATTCTGTATTTTAGCCATCTATCATCCTTGAAGTAGTATCTCATTGTGGTTTTTAATTTGCTTTCCCTTGGTGACAAATAATGCTGAGTACATTTTCTTGGGTTTTTTTTTTTTTTGGCCAGTTAAATATATTTTCTTGTAAAGTATCTGTTTAAGTCTTGTCTCCATTTTTTAATTGGGAATTTGGGGCATTTTTTAATTGGTAATTTGTGGGAGTTCTTTATTCTGAATACAAATCCTTTGTCAGATGTGCAAGTACTTTTCCAAGTCTGTGGCTTGTTTATTCATTTTCTTACTTGGTATGGGCAGGTATTTTGTTGAAGTCCAGTTTATCACTTTTTCCCCAGTATCGTTTGTGTCCTATTCAAGCTTATCCCATGATCACAGAAATTTTTTACATTTTTTTCTAGAAGGTTCTTTTTTTTCTTTTCTACATCTTGATTTTATGATTTATCAAATTTTTCTATATGGATGGCTAAAGGAGTTGACTACAAAAATTTCTGCTCAGCTTTTTAGTTACTTAACCTCTTGATTGAGGTGATTGGATAAGTGGCACTCTATCTTTCACTCTAGATAAAAAATTTTATCCAGATTTCTAGTTGTTCTCAGGAGGAGGCTTTATCCAAAGCAAGCTAATCCAATAAGATCAGAGAATGTTATTCCCTTTGTTTTCAATATCTAAATTTTTCTGTATACCCAGAGATTATTCTCTGTTTACGTATGTTTATGTTTGTCTAGAATTTAGATTTAAGCTCAATTCTGTTAGCTTCTTTGAGTGCCTATACATACATTCTAGAAAAAGACATAAAAAGGGGTGGGGATAGGGAGAAAAAGTCACTATAATTTAGTTTTCCCAGCTTGAAGCTTGGTGAAGGGTAAGGAAGATATTGTGGCTGGCTGGAAGTATCTGTGGGGGAGTGATCCTTTAAAGAGTAAGGGATTTTTCTTTTGTGGCTTGCTGAAATTAGCTGGAGCTAATTCCTTTTTGTGGCATCAGCAGCAGCAGCCCCCACATTACTTAGTTTATTGTTTGTAACAGGTACCAGTTGTAATCCCCCCTGTAGATTCCTGATACTGTGGCCTGAAGTGCCTGATAAATACTCCAGAAGCTTCAGTTATCTGTGTGTTTCAGTTATCTGTGTTTATATAACAAATTACACCCAAATTTGTAGTTTAAAAGAACAAACATTTTATTATAGCTCATGATTTTCAGAGTTGACAATTCAGGCAGGGGTCAGCTGAGTGATTCTTCTATGTGGTATGGATAGAGGTCACCTCATGGTATTCAACTGGTTTTGAGAGCCACCCTAGCACATCCAGAGTGGCTTCAGTGACATTCCACAGCCTTGGTGAGAATGGTTGGAAGGCTGGTCTCAGCTGAAACTATCAACCAAAGTGCTAACAGGTGGTCTCTCCTGCATGGGAGCTCACAGTGGTTAGACTTCCATTGAACAAGTGGAAGCTGCATGGCCTGTTATGAGCTATTCTCAGAAGTCATTTACCATACACTGATGATTTATCCTATTAGTTGAAGCATCCACTGGCTTACCTTGGTTCAGGAGAAGGGTATGTATGCCTTACCTCTTTCTGAGAGAAGTATCACAGATTTTGTACCCACATTTAAAACTGTCACAATTTGCCTTAAAGTCCAGGATCTCATTTAAATGTTCTCCAGCAGCAGATGAATTTGTTAGAGTTCAATTACTTGGGCACAATTCCTCTTGTTCTGATGTCTTGTGAACTTAAATAATGCCTTGCCTCCCTCCCTTCCCCAGCACACACATACAGGCAAGATATAGTGAAGAGAACGAGACAGACTAGATACTCCCATTCAGAAAGGGGGGAAATGGCAGTTATGTGGCAGTTACTAGTGAGAGCAATTCTGAAATTCGGCTGTGTACATATTGTCACTTTCATTACTGGGGCTCAGTCCTGCTGTCTGTGAATGATCTCTGCAACTCTTGGTTCTGCCCTCTTGGTTGTACTTCCCTAAAGCATAGCCAGTATCACAGCTGAGTAACTTTCTTAGTCTATTCTGTCTATAGATTTGGGGGTTCTTAGGAGTCTTAGAAACACTGTTGTCTAGTTGAGAGGGACTATGAATCACGCTCTTAATGTTCTTAGAAGCCTCTCTGTCTGTATAAATGAAAGGGATTTTGAGGTGCTGTCTTGAATCTCTCACATCTTACGAAAGGATCTTACAGCCAAAACTTGGATTCCTTGAGGCTGTATTTTATTTGCAGTACTCTGAATTTGATCTTTTCCCTAAAGCTATATATCTTTGAGAACACTAGGTTGCTTGGAATGCATATCCCAGGCTCTTTACATTTCCTCCAAATTCTGTTCAAAAACTGAGGGGTTCATTCTTTGATTCATTGCTCTCCTCTTTCACTCTGTTATAGGCATTGAGAATAGATCAGATCGTATCTCCACCACTGTCCAGTAATCTCTTTAGCTAGGTTATTGAAATCATGAAGGGTACTTCCTATTTTCCATAGTAGCCCAGGTGATACGGTTGACAGACTTTATGCTACTGCATAACAAGAATTTCTTTTCCTCCAGCTTCCAAAAATTTTGTTTTTTGCTTTCCATTAAACCCTTTGACAGCCAACTTGAAGCCCATCATACTTTAATTCATTGCCTGTTTCCTAAATCCATGCCACGTGCATACCTTTAGTTTTACCACATCGTTTATAAAATTCTGTTGCTGCATACAAAACTACTGCAAAACATAGGGGTTTATTTTATTTTTATTTTTATTTTTTAAAGATTTTATTTATTTGACAGAGAGACAGCGAGAGCAGGAACACAAGCAGGGGGAGTGGGAGAGGGAGAAGCAGGCTTCCTGCCGAGCAGGGAGCCCGATGCGGGACTCGATCCCGGGACCCTGGGATCATGACCTGAGCTGAAGGCAGACGCTTAACGACTGAGCCACCCAGGCGCCCAAAACATAGGGGTTTAAACCACCAGCCATTTTATTATATCTCTCAAATTTCTGGGTTATGCATTCAGTCAGGGCTTGACTTGATTTTTCTTCTGATTAAGGGGACATTGATGGAGATCACTCCATGACATTCTGCTGGCAAAAAGGCTGGTTAGGGATATTGGCATGTCTGGCAGCTTGACATGGGTGGCTGGAGACTGGACTCAGCTGGGAATGTTGACTGGAGTTCCTACATTTGGCTTTCCCAACATGGGCTTCTCAGAGCAGTAAGATTTTTTACATGGAGGTCCAGTGTTCCATTAGTGAGTGTGCCATTGAACAGAGCAGAAACTCATGGTGTTTTAGCTCTTTAAAAGTCTTAGAAGTCATAGAGTCATATCTGCTATGTTCTATTGGTCAAGGCATTCAAAAGCCTGCTCTGATTCAAAAGGACATTTCATAGATTCCCACATTGTAATGAGAAGTGTTAATGAATTTACTGCCATGTTACAAACTTGCTCTAATAGGATCAATTCTTTTTTGTGTGTGCTCATTTTCTTCTCTGAATATGAGGTCTGATGATAGTTCTGTTGGGGACTGCTTCCCATCTTGGCATTTACTTTGCATAGTAAAAATTCCATTCTCTATTTCTTCATTCCGTTATTACAGAATTGCCTCAAAATATCTAGCTTTTTCTGGGACAGTTAAATTTTTTTTTCCAGTAGTAGTACAAATTTGTTCTACTGGATTGCTTACTAATTTTAAGGAAATGTGAAAGTAAAAAGTGGTGGAGGTTATCTATAGAACTTTGTTTTCATCTGGAGCATGAAGAACAAGCAAAGTTTTAAACCATGTTTGGAATTAAAAAGGTAAATTAATTTTTAAAGACATGTTGAATTTAAGGTACCTGAGGGATATTCACAGGAAGATCTCTAATTGCTATTTAGAATCATGAGTAGAATTATTTATTAAAACTCAAGCTTTAATATAGTACTAAGCTCAGCCTGTTTCTCTAAATGAAAAGACGCTTGTTTCCTTTCTTCTGATCTCTTTCTTAGTTTCAAAAAACTAAATGAATTTAAAGGAGAAAATACAGAGCTCATACTTCAACCAGTTCACAGTCAGCCAATATCTTAGGAATCATTATTATCAGTTATGTAAGAACCCTAAAAGTTTCTAGGAAACTGGATTGTTTATTCATTTTAAAAATTAGTTGTTCTTAAGGAAAAGATTGGGAGGCCAAGACATGGGAAGAGGGAGAGAAAGAATGGGAAATATCATGGAAATTAAATCTAGTCTTCCTTTGATTCTTTGTTTTACTCATTCATTTGTTGGCTTAATTATTTTTGAATCAGTTCTTCCATCTGACCATCAAGTTATTAAAATTTTGAATTCTTTCCGTATTTAAATCACTAATTGACTAATTTAAGCACAAAGTTAATTTATTTGTAGGAAACTGCGGTTCATAAAATCAGAGACCTGAACACAAGGCACATGACAACATAGACTACAGCCAGGTAGGGGTTAGAGCTTGCCCACAGTCCTTTTATGCCTATGATTGCCACAGAAGTACTGATAGCACACATGCTACTGTGAATCATCCCAGTCTCATATGTTTTCTTTTCTGTGGATTCAGAGTCCTAGGTAGGGGTGTCCAATTGGCCATGCCTAGGTCTCATGCTCACGGTCTAACTAACTTCCGGGTATCAGAAAATGACAATTTTCTGGTACCATATCATCCCTGACTCATGCATTAGAGGTTTCACCAAAAGTCAGAAGGGTTTTTGGATGCTGGAGTACTAAAAAACAAATGGCAAATGTTACTCTGGCCACTCATTTGTCAGACTCTGTCTTCATTGCTAGAGACTCATCCGCAGTGAACAAGAAATTCTCCCTGCTCTGAAGAATCTCCCAGTATGATAAAAAAGATGCGACAAATTAGTGACATGTTATGGCACAGGATATAGCTTCTGGAACAACTAGAGGGATTTGGGAGGCACACCAGTCAGTAAGATAAAGCTTCTTGGAGCACTAAAGCTTAGACTGAAAGGATAAATAAAGATAAGCCAGGGGTGGCAGTGATGAAGACAGGTATTCCATGCAGGCTTTAAGTTGCCCATTGCACTAGTGCCCTTTATCCTGGTACTCTACACTTTTGGGAGAAGAAGTTTTAGGGATTAAGACAATGCAGAAGGTCCTGACCAGATTAGGGAATAACGGATATTCTTCTTTGAATTACATTTGATCACCTACCTTTCCTCCCCTCTGAGCCATACACACACTTTGTAGGACTGTCACTGTGTCACAAACTTTATATATGCATTATCTCATTATTTCTCCAGTTCTACCAAGTAGATAATATCATCTCCATTTTACAAATGTGGAAACAGACACTCATGGAGGGTAAGTTTTTTTCCCAGGGTTACTTAGCTAACAATAATTCAGCCAGAAATTGAATCCAAAGTGTTTTAGTTTCAAAGATAATTCTGTTGCCTCAAACTGGATTCCTGTTGTTTTATTCCTGTTTTATACCCATAAATGCCCTTATTTCTTTTTGGAGTATGTTTAGTGTTTGGGAGACAGCTCTACAGATAACAGGAACTGGTCACCTTTCCTGTATACCCATATCTGCAGGACATGCATTCCTGAAAATATATTCCGGAATATATCACCCAGTCCTTGTTTCAAGTGACTGTCAAGTGGGTCCCAAAATGTGCACTGACTTAGTCAATTCCTTCAGAATTTTGACAGAGATTTTCATATTAGTTGATAAAACAAATTCTAAACATTTTAATTTTGCTTTTTCTAAATGAGGGAGGGAAAGTAAGGACCTAGTTCAGAATAAAAAGAGACTATTTTTATTGAGTAGAAGGGGGAGAGAGGAGAGTCAGAAGAATGTGGAGAAAGGGACAAAGATATGAGGCAGGTGGTGGGCATGCTTGTATTCATTGCTAGATACTCAAGGAAGGGTAGAGGGCATAGTTTCTGGTTCTAATTCCTTATTCTGTTTTCTCATGAGGCAAGATGAACTTTGTCTCTAGTTTTGTGACATACCTTTTTAACTTTCATGTACACACACACATACACACACACATTTTTTGGGGGAGTGGGATGGGCTTTTGTTTCTTTCAGCCATAGTTAAAAAAAAAAAACCTTTCAATTCTAAACACCTGATTAAAAAGTGAAACCTGTATTCGGCATCACTTGGGGTCCATAAAATGGTTTCATTTTTCTTTAAAAAGGTCAGTTACACAGGTGTGTGTATGGGCTGACAATTCTATACTTAGTTTCCATTGGAAGTGGTTCTGTAGGAGGAATTGATTCTAGAGTTGCAACATCTCTGCTAACATTCACTGGAAGAGAAAATCCAGCAGACTCAGTTTTTTGTTTTTTTGTTATTTTGATGGTTCAGGCATATTGGATGAACAGTTTTTTATCTAATACTTGTTTTTAAAAGAGAAGAACAAAAGAATTGCAACACCTCTAAATTGTAATTGAAGAATACGTCAATGTGTGTTATGATCAGCGATTAGTTAAGAAAAATCAAAACAAAAGTAGCTCACCTTTTTACCTAATTGCAGTAATTCAAAAAGAAATTAAAAAAACACGCAGTTCTGATAAATTATCTTAGGCTCAAGATCCATATTCTTTTTTTAAAATTTGAATTCAATTAATTAACATAGTGTATTTTTAGTTTAAGAGGTAGAGGTCAGTGATTCATCAGTTATATATAACACCCAGTGCTCATTACATCAGTGCCCTCCTTAATGCCCATCACCCAGTTACCCCATCTGCCCAGCAACCCTCTGTTTGTTTCCTATGGTTAAGAGTCTTATGGTTTGTCGCCCTCTCTGATTATGTCTTGTTTCCCTCCCTTCCTCTATGCTCCTCTGTTTTGTTTCTCAAATTCCACATGTGAGTGAAATCATATTTGTCTTTCTCTGATTGACTTATTTCGCTTAGCATAATACCCTCTAGTTCCATCCGCCTTATTGCAAATGGCAAGGTTTCATTTTTTTGATGGCTGAGTAATGTTCCATTGTATATATATACCACATCAAGGTCCGTATTCTTTATTTCTACCTGATCTTCAGTGTTTTAAACAATCATTTTCCCATGTGACTCAACTTTTTTTCAACATACATCTCAATACATACATAACTGAAGATTTCATTTGTTAGTCATTTAGTGAAAAGGAGGTGTAAGATCCCAATCACTCTGTCTCATCATGTTTTCTATAGGAGTTTTCTAAGTAGTATGTTAAGGTAGTATTGATGAAGTGGTTTTGCTGGTTACCAAAATTGCCAGTAGTATTTTTTTCTCTTACTCCCAGTAAATAAAACACCTAAGAAATTATTCTGAATCAAATTATTCTGATTCTGAACTGAGAAAGCTGAGGAAAAATCTGCAGTAACTATTTTATGTTTATTTTGCATCACACATTGTAAAGTGCTAAGAGAAGAGCAAATGCTTTAATTAAAAGGAACAATTTTCTTAGGAAAAACAATTGCTGTTTGCTAACCAAATCTAATGTATTGCATAGTCAAACTGGGGCTTTAATATATGCCATCTTTTTAAACGCCAGCTGAACCAGTGATAGTTGTGACTGTGTATTTATTCAATGTAATTGATAGAAATGTTTAATTAAATATTATGAAGGGTAATTCTCTAGCTTTCTCTATCAGATAAATTTAAACCATGAGCTTCTGAGATCATTCTTGTGTAATTAAATAAAAATACCCAAAGAACAGAAAAGCAATGCTGCTAGAGTTCAAGATGGTTTTAAAACACTTTTGTTGGGGTGCCTGGGTGGCTCAGTCGTTAAGCGTCTGCCTTCGGCTCAGGTCATGATCCCAGGGTCCTGGGATCGAGCCCCGCATCGGGCTCCCTGCTCCGCGGGAAGCCTGCTTCTCCTTCTCCCACTCCCCCTGCTTGTGTTCCCTCTCTCGCTGTGTCTCTCTCTTTCAAATAGATAAATAAAATCTTTAAAAAAAATAAAATAAAACAGTTTTGTTTGTAAAAATCTTGCATAAGAATTTCCTCCCTTATTTTAACTGCCTGCCCTCCCTTTCTTTCTTCCTTCATCATGCATCCTCAGTGTGAAATGATTATATGAGATAAAAATTGAAGAAAATACGGACCTTTAATCAAAGAGTTTATAGACTAGTTGTAAAGGATTAATTGTCTGATAAATAATACAGATAGTAATGCCATAGGGAGGAAAAAAAAGTAAATTATATTGTCAAATTGAGGGGAGAAAACCTCATTTGAAATAATTCAAATTTAAAATTTTCCTCATTAAACAGACTGCCGTCATCAACTTTAAACTCTCCATTTGGCTTGGTAAATAGAGTGTAGAAATTTTATTAGTAATCAAACTTTAAATAAGCCCCATATCACAGTATTAGCCATATATTGTAGCCATATCATCCTCAGGTTAAATATTTATTTCTGCACTTGTATATTTTAGCAAATGAGCATTAAATGGCAAAGGTATGTACTCTTTGTAAAAAGTATTTGATTTTTTAAATATAAAATGTAATTAATTTTTTTGTAATATCTATTTTTTATTGTTATGTTAATCACCATACATTACATCATTAGTTTTTGATGTAGTGTTCCATGATTCATTGTTTGCTTATAACACCCAGTGCTCCATGCAGAATGTGCCCTCTTTAATACCCATCATCAGGCTAACCCATCCCCCCACCCCCCTCCCCTCTAGAACCCTCAGTTTGTTTCTCAGAGTCCATAGTCTCTCACGGTTCATCTCCCCCTCAGATTTCCCCCCCTTCATTCTTCCCCTCCTGCTATCTTCTTCTTTTTTTTTTTTTTTTAACATATATTGTATTATTTGTTTCAGAGGTACAGGTCTGTGATTCAACAATCTTACACAATTCACAGTGCTCACCATAGCACATACCCTCCCCAATGTCTATCACCCAGCCACCTCATCCCTCCCACCCCCCACCATTTTATTGATAAAGTAATTTACACAAGTGTTCAAACATCAAACAATACTAAAAGGCATAGCTAGAAATAGCTATCCCCTGCTCCCTCCCTACCAACCTCCTGCCCCTACATCATTTTCCATTCTCCATTTTAGCTATTTCATCTGCGATTTAACTCCCAAGTGTTTAAGTTAACAAGATTATCCAGATACTTCTTTTTTTAAATGACATAATTATACCAAGGATGACAATTTGGAAAGTTTTCTGTCATGCATGTCTTTTTGGTCCATTTTCAGAAAACAATAACTAGTTTTCATTTGGGGATTTGAAAATTAATTTATACCTCAACCTCTCTAAATAAAGTCATAATGTAATTTTCCATTGAACAGACAACCAATTTTTTTTCTGGGTGTCAATTTAATTTATAGAACTTTGTCCAAAGTAGGAAATTAATGACGGCAGAAGGCCAAATGTTTTACCTTTTATGTTTGTACCATGCAAAACAATGGTGATATGCCAGGAGCTCTCTTTTGCTAAGCAGTAACAATCTTGAATGTGAATATTGTACTATAGCTAAACTCATTTATCTTTATGTGACTGAATACTTAAACTAATATACTCCATGAAAATGAACTCCTATTTCATATGGCATTGAGATTGAATCCCTTTGCCTGGTCTTACTCCCTGACCTCCCCCTTTCAGAGTCCAGGAATCCCCATGATAGATGCTCTAAGTTTTACTGGTTTTCTTGTGTCTCCTAAATAATGCTTGTTTTACCTCTATGGTTTATTTTTTAAATATGTTTCCATAATTGTTCTACAGTATACTAGTTCCAGAGTGTATTAACTAGAATTCCATGGTCATACATGTTTGGGAAATATACCTTTCCCTTCGTTGGAGAGTCACAATGTGCAGGAGCATACTGAAGGCTCAGAAAATTCCTATGGTGTTAAACAACAACAACAACAACAAAAACAGCAATAACAAAAACCTTCTACTCTGTTGAAATCAGCCTTTTTCCAGCTTGTTTGAACTAAACGTGTCTGTAGCATCTTTAACAGCCTACAAAACAATGGTGAGCAGTTAATCAGTTGTAGATGCACGGTTTCATGCTATTTTCTTATCTATAATATTCACTAACTCTTTTTCACTGCTTTCTCTGAAAATCCTATTCATTCCACAAGATGAAGAGTTGTATGGCATTTAGGTAAGTAGGGAAAGATGAACTGTGGGTTCAGGAACAACGTAAATATATTTACATCATTCAACAAGCATTATGTCAGTGTATTAATCTCTCTTCTCAACTATATTCTAAGCTTCTTGAGAGCAGGGCTTGTTTAAAAACAAAAATGGTACTGCACACCAGACTCAGCACAGCTTCCCAAATTATCCTGAAATACTGGGTATAATTCTAGCCATCACACCTCAAAACGATATAATACCACTTAAAAAAAAAAAAAAGATCTAGTAAAGGTCTGGGGACAAAGGGTTACTGCACGAAGCTAGAGTTAGAACCATTACTGTAAGCAGCAAATTGACTTTCTGTCGAAATCTGGAAATATCAGCCCAAGGAAATATTATGTGTAACTTGAGTGAAGTAAGTATAGGAAAAAATAAAGGAAAGCACTACAGAATCATTAGCAGATAGCTGAGGCAGAAAACATAAATGAACATTAAGAGAGTTTAGACAAATTTAGAAATGGCATGATGCCTCTTAAGAGAAGCTGGGAATACACTATTATTTTTTGTTTGTTAAAGAAGAGGACAAGTTTCTTCTATGAGCTAGAGGGCTTCCTGGAAAATAGTTTTCTTAACATGTTTCAGATGACTTTCACTTGTTGGTTGTGCAGCCCTCTACAATTATTTCATTTCTCTGTGCTAGAGTTTCCTCATCTGTAAAGGAAGAAGAATAATAGTGCCTTTCTCATTAGAATGCCAAGAAGATTAAACAGCTCTTGGCTCACCACTCACTATTATTATTTCTTCAGTATTCCCTATAGTAAGAAATAATGATAATATTAGTACCTATCATTTGGTGAGCTGATAGATATATTTTGTTACTAGCTTCCATAATCTATTCAATTCTGGCAGCATGGTTAAGTAAATATTATCAACTCCATTTTACAGATACAGAGACAGAAGTTTAGCTAGGTTAAGAAACTTCTCCAAGCTCATGCATCTAGTCGTGAATCATGATTTGAATCTAGAGAGTTTTGTTCTGAGAAGTCTGATTCTCAACTAGGGCCCGTACTTCTCTGATTTGGAGCTTCTCATCAGTGTGCTGGACATGTTTCCGGTATCCTGAAGTTTTGCTTCCTTCAGTCCTGGAAGGGACTTTTACTTCACTGTGCCCTACAAGTATTTTCATTTCTCTGTGTGTGTGTGTGTGTTAACAACATGAAACAGTTGGTAAGAAGAATGGATGGCCTTCAGAAAATGCTGATGAATTGAAGGAAAAGACAAACTTGTTTTAAACATTAAAAATTTTTTAAAGGTTTATTTTATTTTACTTTATTTTTATTTATTTAATTATTTTATTAGAGAGAGAGGGAAACTGAGAGAGGGAGGGGCCAAGGGAGAGGGAGAGAGAATCCTAGTGTGGAGCCTCATGTGGGGCTTGATCTCACAACCCTTAGATCATGACCTGAGCCAAAATCAAGAGTCAGATGGTTAACCAACTGAGCCACCCAGGCACCCCTGTTTTAAACATTTTTGATTGGAAAGACTTTTCCATTCTTATTTCTTGCCAGTGCCCACCATTTACTTCATCCTTCAACCCTCTGAAGTGGTTCATGTACTTGACAAGTTTTGTTCCTCCATCACAAATGCTCTTCTACATTTGATTCTATCCTACTTGCCCAAGATCCATCCTTGCTCATGGGGCAGAGTGGGATTTGTGAAATAATTGTTTCTCTAATAGTGACTGCCCTAAACAGAGAGCTACTCTCAAGTTTAGTTATGTTCCCACACTATTTTTGGATACCTAGATTGTGATTTTTATCACTTTGGCTGAAACTGGCCCTGTGATGGTCAGGCCTGCTAGAATGCAGACTCCTTCAGGGTGCAGTGGTTTATCTTTGTGTCTCTATTGCCTCGCATGTGGTCTAAGACCCATATTCACCTCATCAGTGTCTACTACATTAATGGAAACAAACTCTTTTAAGTTATTCAAGTTGTTGCCTTAGTCTGAAATTGTTTCTTTGGATTGCAAAGATGGAACATGGGTTTTGGACTCCATTTACAATATTTATGATTTGCAACTTCTCTTTTGATGGTATTTTGTATTTTTGACAAGTAAAAAAACTATAACAAACAACAAACTTTTTTAATGGCTGAGAGATATAAATTAATCAGTCTAGTGTATCCATCATTGTCTAGATAAAAATTTTGCTTTAGACTGATTTTTTTTTTTAATTGATAACTTGGTCTTGTGAGTGTTGTTGAAGCTTACATATGCAAAGAAAGAAGAATACAAATGCAAGCAATCTGTGAATGATTTGACAACTTTCCAGCATTATAGAGATTGTGTTATTTAAATCCTCCCTTCACATTCTGATGGGTTCTTAATTACCCATGGTATGAAAGACTTTCCTAGACTTCTGCTGAAGCAGGTCTGATTAGGGAAAGAGGATTTTTACATATTCTAAGACATCTTAAAATATACAAGGTTAGTTATCCAGGAAATTATTGTCTGGGAGTATGATCCTTTTTGATGGTTTTGATTTATAACCATTGGACCTTACATTGAAAAGAAGGATATTCCAAGAATGCCAAGATGTCATGAATGCAATTTAAAGATTTTTGAGTGGAAAAAGGTTTTCATTTTAATAAAAGAAAAAGGAAGAGAATTGTAACCTTGAAATATCTTATGGCCTATTGGTATATTTTATCCATGTCTTTGTTTTCATAAGCCTTTCTTAATATATTTTTAAAATTGCAGTAACTCCTGGAATTTTAATATTCTAATCAAAGTTAGTGGTGCTATAATAAAAGGAGCAAAATGAATGGCTAAAGTTGTGGCATCACCATTCACAGGTCCCACTGTATTTTCAAGGAGCTTTAAGAAAAAAGTATAGGCTATGAGATTTGACAGATTCAAGGGTAGTTTCTTTCCTCTATTAAGCCCATGAATTATAGCTATTTTAGTAAATTTCCTATTGATGGTGTATTAGTCATTTTTAATGAAATTTACTTCTATATGAGGTGCTTTTTGACTATAGTTTCTGTCACCATGGCAACCAGTTGTTGGTATTAATAGTGCCAGAGTCATGGATTTTATTTCCGGAATTGAACCCTTAATATTATACTATTTTAGACTTTTGCCAGTGTTTTCAAAGTGCATGTTTCAATAGAACCTAGGTAAGTTATTATAAATGAATGATCAAAATCATATTCAGCATTTGGAAAAAAAGGGCATGCCACCCCAAACTTCTTTTTTTTCTGATCACCCCAAACTTAGACCTCTGTCTATGAATTCTTGAAGTACTGTTAAAAATGTGGATTTGGGAATCATAAAGCTGACTTACTGAATTAGAATCTTTGGGAGTCCTAGAAACTGCATGTCAGACAAGCAAACCTAGTCAGTCTGTAGACCAAAAATAATAGCATATTCCCTTATAGAGGACAGCAGATTATTATTGAATCTGTTAGTGGTAAATAGCTGATTTTTCAAATGCTTTTTTCAAATCCCAATGGTTTCTTCATCATCCATGAAATAAAGATTTTTCTAGACTTCTAATTTTTTCATTGTAGTAAAAAACATGAGATCTACCCACTTAAAATTTTGAGTGTGCAGTATAATATTGTTAACTATAAGCATAGTGTTGTGCAGCATATCTTTATTACTTTTTCATCTTGCATGGCTGAAACTTTATACCTATTAAATAGTAGCGTCCCTCCCCCTAGATTTTCCTAGACTTATGATAGAGCAGTTCTGATTGGAGAATAGGGATTCCCTTCATTTAATTGAAATAGGTGTGAATGTCATAAATTCAAAAAGCACATTCAATTCAGTGGTCTAATGAAATAGGCATAAATAGACATATTTATACTTTCCTTATAATTATTTTTTTCACCAATATTACCTGATTGAAAGTGTGTTGCCTGTGGGAAGAATAAGAATGAATGATAGAATCTACAATTTAGAGTCAGTACAGGAATCAGAAGAAAAGCTGTTTCTTTGGTATAGCCGAGTAGACAAGTGATAGAGAAATCTGAACAACTAATAACAACTGATAATTACCTATGGATTGTCTTTCCCTGAGGGCACATTTTTATTGTTGCCTTAAACTGGTAGGTGTATGGTTATAATCTCTCTGAGGGAGTGACTGTAGTCCCTAGTAAACAAACATAATTTACTTCATTTCTATTTGGCCTTTTTATAAATGTATGCAGTGATATGCAAACAAGCAGACATTTAATGACTATCTGTTAAACATATGCAAGATACTGCTAGTAACTTGCAGTATCTTTATACTCCAGAAACAAACAATGGTGAAAAAAAAGATGGATTTTTTTTTTTTTCTGTGTTATTTGACTTCTTGGGGTAGAGTTAAGATTAAGACTCAGATTTTTCTGAAACCAAACACGAATCTACATTATGAAGTTGTGTCTTTGGGAAAGAGGTAGAGGGAGAGAAGGAGAGAGTGAAAGAGAGATACCATCCATTAAATAGTGCTTTCTGCAATTGAAGTATAGACACTTTAAAAGGAATATATTGACCTTTCCCTCCTTTTTTCATGCAAATGAAAGCAGTGGGCAGTGAACAAATTATAAACCCAGCAAGTATGCAGTAAGAACATAGATTTCATAACCCTTTTGAAATTGAAGACTTGGGGTGTCATTTCTTTGTCACTTTTCAGTCACAGAGAATAATCTCTTCATTTTCATCTCTTTTGGTTTTAGACAAATGTGCAGAGGATTCTGCTAAATTATAAGGGCAACTCATTTTAAAGGTTAAAGGATGATGTGCAGTTAGTCTCTAAATTCAGACCTGATTATTGAAGTCAGATTATCCTTTGGTTTAGAACAATGTAACCAGACATTTTAATGCATAAATGTGTCCACTATTGGACAATTAGAATTGTCAGTTTAAGTAGTCAATTGAAGAGACAGGTTAAACTGAAATTGGTAGTGTCCTTATGACCTTGTGCTTAGAAACATTTCTCTGGAAATACAATCATGGGTTTTGATTTGGTGAGGGAAGTAGCAGAATCTAATTATGGCTAACGGACCAATGACTACACTCTTCATATACATCACAAACAATTGACCCATGAAAGGACAGATATTGGATGGATATTCTAGAAAGGCAGCAGTAATTGGTACTCAGGTAACCAAAAGGCTCAAGCAAGTTTTGTAGCCTATGATATGCTTTTGAAATAGAGTTTTGATCAGGGAGAAAGAAGGTTAAAAGGAAATATTGTTTTCTTCAACCTTTACCTCTCTCCCATTTTATGTGCTGTAAATGAAATCTGTAGGGAGCATTCTGGTTCTCACCTGGGCATGAAAATAGCAGCTTCCTGTCTGCTGGCTAATTAGTCATTTTTAATGATTTTTACTTACTCTGAGACACTCTGTACAAAGTACCTGCCACCATGGCAGTCAGTTGTTTGGAAAGAGCATTAGGCTAAAAACAAACATTTGTGTGGGAAGAAAACTGCTTTTCCATTCAAATTTGTATTTAATTGAGTAAGTGGTAACGGGAAGTGAGATGAGAGATAATTAACCCATACTATCAAGAGTTTCTTGGAGTAAATACCTAGGTGAGGCATCCCTAGTCCATCTCTAACTTCAAATAGCAGCCTACAAACAGACATGGAATTCCAAGACAAGCATGATAACAGACAGGGACTTTAAATGGGTGAGAGCAGCTGATTTGGGGAAGAAAAAATAATCAACATTTTGATCCAGGTTCAGTACCAAAGATTAGCAATAATATGTTCTCTTGTTCATAAGACAGAATTATTCTTAGTAATTAGATGTCACAATAGCATTTAATTTTGCACTTTGGCTTGTCTATAAGGAATCTCTTGTTGCTAAGAAAGGCAAATGTGAAAACGAGTATGAAGGAAAAATTAATAAAATGGGTAGATTCTTTAATGATACTATGAATAGTTCCCACACCAAAACCATATTCGTTTATCCTTTTTTCCTTTTTTCTAAAACACATTTTGCTTCTTTACAAACTTGTTCTGTTATAGTTCATTGGAGAATATTTCTCTCTCCCACTATGTAAAGTCCAAAAACATGTTAGTGAAGTTAAACTAGATAAAGGCAATCGTTATCTAGTAACTAAAACTTTGTCATGATTCAGATTTACAGTATATTATGTAATTTCACTACTAGTGAATATGATTGGATGACATTTTCAGCTCTCTGTCTTCTCTACTTTCCCTTCCATATGAGAACATATTAGATGTTCAGTAAATCAGAAAATTGTACCTCCACTTTTATTTGAAATTAATGGATAAACTCACAATTAGATCAGATGAGAGAGAAGTTATTTTTCCATGAATAGTTTACTTATTATAAGGAGATCAGAAATCTGCCAGAGGAGAAAATTGACCACCCTTAGCCGTTTTCCATGGCTCATAGTCTATATATTAGGTGACATTTTGTCAGAAGATGGAGATGCCTACAATAAAAAGTATATAGGCCAAGCAGTGGGTTGCCAGTTTGCATACTGAGGTACTTTAGTGAAGTGGCATTGTTATAAATCTTAACCAGTTACAGTGCCAAAGAAAGAGGAATTCTGATTAGTTGAATTTACTACATAATTGAAAGTGAAGCTGAAGGACATTTTTGTTTTGTTTCAGTTTTGTTGCTCAAGAGTTCTGAATTCAAATTATCTGCACCTTTCTCTTAAAACACACTAATGTATTTTTAAATTATGTTCTTTGCTAAGTGAGACACTTACTGGGGCAGGTGTCATGGTTCTGCACAACAATTTTCATTGTAAAATACTAGCAATAGAAATGATGGAGTGGATGGAAACAAGAGTGCTCTCTTCCCTGGGCCAGAGATTCACGAACTCTATGATGATCATATATTCTTGAGGCTTAACTAACTCAGGCATCACTGTTTCTTTGTCAGGTATGTACTATGTTTCAAGGATATGTAATTCTTTAATGGATAATGAATTATAAATTCATTTATAAGTGCTCCTGAATTTATTGTAAATGGTCAAGACTTTTTCTTGGAAAAAATGGTTAATAACTACTATTGTGTGGAGAGAGTAGTCAGTACTATTTGTAAATGATGACGAACTAATATTTGTTGACTGTTAACTATAGGTCAGGTGCTTTCCTAAGCATTTAAATGCTCATTAACTCTATGACATAGGTAGTTTCATTTCCATTTTACAAGTGTAGAAACCAAGGCACAGAGAGATGAAATACCTGGTTCAAGTGCATAGAGCTAGATATTGGTACTTAATGAGATGTTAAAAAATAGGTCTTCCTTATTGAAAAATTTGAGACCCACTGCTCTAGATGACAGCATAAATTAAAAAAAAAAATCCTTGGGAAACTTTGTTTTGGTATCTGTCAGTTGCTAAAGTTTGAAGAGATAAGAAATCTGGTTGGTAATGTGAAATAATTAGGCTCTGGTTAGCTGAGGTTTATTCCAAGTGCATATGACAGAGAGATCTATTTATTGGTCTCGGTGGCAATCAGGAGATGTATGTTGATGGGAGACATAACTGTGTCACCTGGAGTGTGTCTGCTTAGTATTCCTTGAGAAACCTGCTTTTAGTCCTGTTTGAGGTATTCAGCACTGCAGCAGTCTTAGTCTCTGGGGTCTCAACAGAATCCACATGCTTGTTTGCCAGGCAGACCTGAAATAACTGTTATTTATTTATAGCCTCTGGCACTGTCTGAAACATTCTGCAACACAACTAGGTTAACAACTGCAAGTTAATGTAAACACTCCAAAAATTAAAGCACTGGTGCTGTATATGACCGGGCGAAAAAGAAGGATGGGAAGAAGTGAAGGCACAGGCCACACACAGACTCGAGTCCATGAGTCATTCTCTGAGGACAAGTTTGAAAATGACTGGTTGTTGTTGAGTGCTTGATGCTATGAAGGGTGTCTGATGTAGGCGTGTGGCTCTCACTATTTGGACATGGCTATTATAAGTGAAGGGAGAAGGACTAAAAGACAGAATTTCATGATAGACTATTCCACTCAAAACTTTGAGCTACTGCTCAGAACTCTGCAATTCACTCACAGTAAATGCCAGTCCTTTAAATGGCCTTCATGATCTGCCATGCTGCTTCCTCTCTGAGCTCATCTCCTACCATCTCATCTCCTCTATTCTTTACTTACTCCACTTTAGCCAGAGGGCTACTTGATGTTCCTTGAATGTGCCTACTATGCTTTCATTTAGGTCCTTTACTAGTTATTTCCTTTGGCTGATACTGGCATGTCTCACTCCCTTATTTCTTTTAGATGTTTCTTCAGATGTCACCTTATCAAAGAGGTATTCCTGACCACCTATTCCAGTTGTCTATTGTTGCATATTAAACACCCCAAAACATAGTGGCTTAAAACAACCACCATTTTTTTATGTTAACTCTTTATTTATTTATTTATTTTTTTATTATGTTCAGGTAGCCAGTATATAGTACCTCATTAAAAACAACCACCGTTTTTATTGTAGCTTATAATTTTGTGGGTCAGAAATTTGGGCATAGCCTGGCTGGAGGAATTTTCTGTTGCAGTTGGCATTGACAGAGGTCATTTAGTGGGGTTTTGGGGGGTTTACTCATAAGGAGGCTTCACTCACATGCTTGCACTTTGTCAGGGATGTACAGAAGGCTGGCATCAACTAGGATTGTCTTCCAGTATATTAGTTGTTACTGTTTAACGGACTATCCCAAAACATAGTGGCTTAAAATAACAAATATTATTAAATCACAGTTTATGTAGGTCAGAAATTCAGGTGGAACTTAGTTGAGTTCTCTGGCTCAGGGTTTCTCACAAAGTTGCAATTGCAGTGTTTTCTGAAGTTTTGTCTCAAGACTCCAGCTGGGGAGGAACAGCTTTCAAACTCAGGCAGCTGTTGGCAGTCTTAAGTGTTTTTGGTGGTTGGTCACAGACATTAGGTCCCTGCTCCATGGGCCTCTTCATTGATTGACCACAACATAACAATTTGGGTTCCCTGTGGTGAGGGATCTGGTAGAGGGAGAGCAAGGGAGAGCAAGCCAGACAGAAGACATAGTTTTTTGAAACCTAATGTCGGGAGTGACATCCAAACATGTTTGTGGTATTCTCTTTGTTAGAAGTGAGTCACTAGGTCCAATTCATACTCAAGGTAAGGGAATACACAAGGATATGGATATTAGGAAGTTGTGATCATCGGGAGCCATTTGAGATGCTGCCTACCACAACCAGAGAGTCAACACATGACATCTCCAGCATGGTGCTCTCAGGGTTCCCAGAGAGAGTGTTCTAAGAGACAGTAGCTGCAAGGATTCTTATGTTCTAGCCTCATAAGTTTCAGAAAATCACTTTTACTGTATCCTGCTGGTCAAGTAAGTGATCAAATCTAGCTCAGGTTTAAGGATAATGGAATCAGATTCAACATCTCAGTATAAGGAGTGGCAAAGAATTTTTAGTCATCCTTCATCTACCACACTACTCTATATAGTATAGTATGCTTCCCCCCACCGGCTCCCGTTGCATACTAGTTATTTTTCTCCATAGCACTTATATTTTTAAAACTTTAAGAATCTGTCTCTAACAACTAGAAAGTAAGCTCCCTGCAGTCATGGAATTTGCCTTTTTTGTTTACTGATACAACCCCCAGAATTTAGAATAGTGCCTGACACATACTAGGTTTTCAATAAATATTTAATACAGTATTTGGGTTTACTAGGTCTTATACAATCTAGTCCCTTTACTAGGTCTTATACAATCTTCAACCCCTTCCTAGGTCAGTATTCTCTAGTCACATTGACCTTTTTTGTTGTTGTTATTCCTAAAACACAACTAAATTTATTGCAGTCTCCAAAGCCTTTGTTTCAGCTGTCCCAGCTTTTACTTGATTTCCAAATGACTAGGTACTTTCTGTCATTTAGGTCTAAGTTTTAGTGTGAGACCTCAGGAAGGACTTCTATATTAGGTCTATTATGTTACCTAGTTTTTTTTTCTTCATAGCACTTAAATGACTAGTGAATAGCTTCTAGTACATGTGTTCATCTGCCTATTTCATCTCACTTAGAAATAAATTCTCTGAACTGAGAGCCTTGTCTGTCTTATCCAAAGCCCTATCCTTTAGCACCTAGAACAGTGTCTGGCTGACTATAGGCCCTCAGTATACTTTTGTTGAATAAGACAATCTATTGATAATCAAAGTATGAAAATGCTGGTTTTCTTCTTCTTTTTTTAAGATTTTATTTATTTATTTGACAGAGAGAGACACAGCGAGAGAGGGAACACAAGCAGGGGGTGTGGGAGAGGGAGAAGCAGGCTTCCCGCGAAGCAGGGAGCCTGATGCGGGGCTTGCCCAGGACCCCGGGATCATTGACCTGAGCCGAAGGCAGATGCTTAACGACTGAGCCACCCAGGCGCCCCCCCTCTTTTTTTTTTTTTATATCCCAACATTTGATTGTTTGTCTTTAATGAAAGTTTAGATAAAGGAGTTTGTTAATTATATTTCTGTCTCCCAATGTGGTCCTTTTCCATTTGCTTTTTTATTTGCTTTTTAAATTTTTAATTAACATATAAGGTATTATTTGTTTCAGGGGTGCAGGTCTGTCATTCATCAGTCTTACACAATTCACAGCACTCACCATAGCACATACCCTCCCCAGTATCCATCACCCAGCCACCCCATCCCTCCCATTCCCCTCCATTCCAGCAACCCTCAGTTTGTTTCCTGAGATTAAGAGTGTCTTATGGTTTGTCTCCCTCTCTGGTTTCGTTTTGTTTCATTTTTCCCTCCCTTCCCCTATGATCCTCTGTCTTGTTTCTCAAAATCCTCATATCAGTGAGATCATATGATGCTTGTCTTTCTCTGATTGACTTATTTTGCTTAGCATAATAAGTCCATCTAGTTCCATCCATGTCATTGCAAATGGCAAGATTTCATTTTTTTGATGGCTGCATAATATTCTATTGTGTATATATATATATATATATATATATATATATATATATATATATATATACCACATCTTTGTCCATTCATCTGTTGATGGACATCTAGGCTCTTTCCATAGTTTGGCTATTGTGGACATTGCTGCTATACACATTGGAGTGCATATGCCCCTTCAGATCACTACATTTGTATCTTTGGGGTAAATACCCAGTAGTGCAATTGCTGGGTCTTAGGGTACCTCTATTTTCAACTTTTGAGGAACCTCCATTCTGTTTTCCAGAGTGGCTGCACCAGCTTGCGTTCCCACCAACAGTGTAGGAGGGTTCCCCTTTCTCTGCATCCTCGCCAACATCTGTCATTTCTTGACTTATTAATTTAAAATGCTGGTTTTCTTCTTAATATTTCTTTCTCATAAAATTTAGTTCAAATTTTTCAAAATTTGGCTAAAATTCAATGCCTATACTTGTCCTTGTTGGCATCACTTCTCCCCTCTTTTATTGCTATAATTTCTTAATCACTGAATGTCATTACACCACTTTTCTTAATGACAGTAAAATACCTACTCAAGATGGGCCTAATGACCTGGAAGTAATTGCAAGAGTGTACAAACAACGAGAGCTGTCAGTTGGCCAACTGGGCTGATATTTTATGCACAGACCCTTGCCCACACTGCAGTAAATCTGGTTCTACACTTGGTTTTAGACTTATCATGTGAATTGATAATTAAAACTTGAGAGAGCTTGGAAAAAATGCCTGGAGACTAAGATCCTTTTAGAAAGTAGTTGTGTAAAGTTGTAGAGGTAGAATAAAGAGCAACATTTAGTGTATATGTGGGTGACATTTTGAACCTAGCAAATTTCTAACGGATAGGGATCTCTTCTTGCTTTAGAATTTGTCCTCTTGTCTCTCCCTCCACCCACCATCCCCCCACTCAGCTACAAACCACCCTCCCTTTTTTTTTTTTTACAGATAATAATATACCATTCACTCTGTCATCAACCCTGAGTTTAGGAGAAAGTGATAAGCTCAGTAGCAGTGGAAAAAGTTCTTGCTTCATGGTGTGAGCTTGTCCAAATGACTGTGGAAGTAGTGGCCAAGTTAAAGAACAGAGGTCGATGGAAATCAGGAAAGTCTATCTGTTAGTCTTTGAAAATGTAGAACATGATGATTTCAACCTAGTCTGTTTTAGGCAGTTAAAATCCCCTTGACTGACCGAAATGCTTCCTTAAGCATACATTTCTAGACCAACATCAACCAAAATGTTCAAGCATACATGTTGAAAAATAACCGTTTAAATCACAGTTAATTGTCCAAAAAAAGAAAAGATTAGATAACAGAAAGAATTGGCTGGATCTAAGGTGATAGTTCATGAATTCCAGTCTCAGGTCACTGAATTCTGTCCAGTTGCCCCTTTCTTCAGTGAGAATCACAGTATTGAAAGTGTAGAATATTTGTGAGAGAGCAATATTAACTAGGAGCTTGTCTAGTACTTCTTTTGCACAATGACAGTCATACACACACATACATGTGCATGTACATGCATATGTAGGAAAACAAACCATACCTTTAATGAGTACAGTAACCAATATCATAAGGTTTATTTTTGGGAGACGAACATACCCCTGAACCTTAGTGCTATGGATAGAAGTCAAAGATTTTGGCAGCTCCTACAGGTGAAAAAGTTTTTTTTTTTTTTAAAGGTTTTTTTTTTTTTTTTTTAAAGATTTTATTTATTTGACAGAGAGAGAGACAGCGAGAAAGGGAACACAAGCAGGGGGAGTGGGAGAGGCAGAAGCAGGTTTCCCGCTGAGCAGGAAGCCCAATGCAGGGTTCCATCCCAGGACCCTGAGAACATGACCTGAGCCAAAGGCAGACACTTAACGACTGAGCCACCCAGGTGCCCCAGGTGAAAAAGTTTTGACCTAAGTTATATTTTAGCAGATAAGTAGTGCCAGAAGTTATTGATTTAGAATTGTCTTTTGAGTTTAGGCTTGTCATTTGCTAACAGTAGTTTTTTATCCTTTCTAAAAAGGTAGTAAATCTTTCCTGCTCCTGATCTTTCTCATTTCCAACTTCCAATCTGCTCAAGTGTTTCTTCAAAGCCCATCTGAAAATTGACAGATTGTAGGATATCTCTTAGAAGAGTTAATGGATCATGGAAGAAAAATCACTGGAACTGAAGTTGGAATTTTTTTGTTCTAGACTCCCCAGTTCTATCTTTTGGCAACTCACTAAAGCACTCTTCTTTTCTTTCACATTTATACATTTTAGAAGTTACTGTGAGGTTAAAAGAAGAGATGTGTGAGAAAGTGTTTTGAAAATATAAAATGCCAAAGGAATATAGGTATTATTATTATGTGCATGTATATTTATTTATATGTAATGTCTGGTGATAGATACAGCTTGGTAGTGCTGTGGGATAAACAGACAGAAGACCATATATAAAAACAAAACACATCATCCTTTCCATAATGGAATTTACCGTTTATACACTAATTGTTCTCTGTGACCCAGTGTTTTAAGTACTATATTCAAGGTTAAAAAACTTGTAACAAGAGAAGGAGGGCGGATAGGTCCAGATTTTTTCAGTGTATTGGAAGATGTTTCCTGAATCTGTTCAGGATGATAGTAGAGAATTATGTTTAGATTAAGGGAGCGATATCAGTAATGGTATAATACTAGCTTTTTACCAGATTGTAAATTCCGTGAGAGCAGAGTCCCTGTTGTTTCATTGTTGTATTTCAGAGCTCTGAAAGATTGTAGGTGCTTAACTAATGTTTGAGAATGAATGAATTAGATAGAGTGTAATTAAGGAGAATTTAATATTTTGATGTATCTGAAATCTAGGAAGCGTTGAGGGCTATTTTATAGATGAAGCTAGAAAGGAGGATAGACACAATGTCATGGCTTCTGAATAATCTTGGCTTCCTTTCTTCCATCTTTTTAAATTAAGACATTTTGATAATGCTTATAATGGCAAAATGATAATGCCCACACAACTTAAGAGGTAGCTTCTACTTGCCCCATTTTACGAGTGTAATGAGACATAGAGAGATTATTTTGCCTGAGGCCATAGAGCTGGTAATGGCAGAGCTTTAGTATGAGACAGAGGCAGAAGCTTGCAGTAATTCAGTCCTATGTATTACTTTCACTCTGAGGGGCCTTTAGATTTTGTATCTGTGTCTTCCAGATGATCTTGCAGGGTTGTCTCCTAAGTCATTGAACCATTGTTGTATTAAACATTGAAAACAGACTGGCTCTGAATCACAAAAACTACTACTTTTGAAATGTTGGATTCCAGCTTAGTATCTGTCATTCAGTTTTTAGTTTAAAGACAAAGGAAAAAAGTGTTCATTGATGTAATCTCTAGACCACCACTTTGCCTTTAGTTATCTTTAAAATTCTTTAAAATGAGGAGGAGTAAGATTAAACTAATTAAAATCCCTATTCTTTCATGTCACTAGCTTTTAGAAGAGCAAAAGAAGCATCCCTCCCCACTCTGTCTTATTGACCATCCACCAAAATAGAATGTGATATCATCTGTGCATCTGTTCATTTCATAATCAACGTCATCACCTTGATCATAGTCTTAACTAGTGTTTATTTAGGGCTTACTCTGTAACAGGCATCCTGCTAAGCATTTTAAATGTATTATATGGTTATGTGTGCATAACAGCCTATGAGGTTCTGGATCCTGGGAAGGTCTGGCACTTACACAAACATCCTTTGTAGGTTAGATTGGGATCCTGAGTTAATTAGTCAAGGATGCAAAATCTTTGCGTAAGTGAGGTAGATGCTGAGAGACAGCAGGACCAGTTTCAGCACACCTTAGCATAGCTTTCACTGTTTCAGAGTCTCTAACGAGAGATCACCCAGACGTACTGACAGGAAGGATTTTGCTAGACCAGAGAATATTATCTTTGCTGTCCCACAGTCATTTTTGTGTCACTATTCGGAAAGTTTCACAAGCAATATCTGTATTGCCTTTTAAGGGAATTTTTACAATAATGGGACACTTTTGATTCTGAAACCAAACTTAATAATATCTCAAACCTATATCCTTATCTGGAGGCAGAAAGTATATTTACAGCTTTGTCCAGTTTTCTTCAACTACATAAATCCATTTCCCTGAAGTCTACCTCAGCTCTGGTTTAGTGGTCTTTTATTTGAGTAGTTCTGATACCCAGTTCATATAAGGACCATGAAAACAAATCCATTTTTCCATAGCTAGATGATAATTATTATTCTCACTTTAAGATGAGGACATTGAGACTCAGAGGTTAAGGATCACGCACAAGATCTTACAGGTAGTAATAACAGGGTTTTTGGCTTTGAAACCAGCCCAGGCTCTTAACAATTACACTGTTTGTCTAGTTTTTAAAGGAAATAATGCATGGGCTTATCCTGTGTTGTTTTATGGTCTTAGATAGTTGTATAGCTGGTGACGTGATATTTGAGGAAGATAAAATAAATTATGTAAAATGTAAAATCACCATATGAACTTAGATTTCCTATAAATACAGTTGTTGCTCATGTATGAGTAAGACAATAGATGATCAGAGAATTACAATTCCCTCTTTTATTTAAAAAATGCTTTATTTTTATCTGTTTTTTTCTTGAATGGTGTGAAGTATTTGTATTGGTAATATGTGTGACTTATAAAAGGGAAAGACATGAACCGCATTCTTTATTTGGATGATTATATGCAGCAGATGTATGTGTCCAGTATGTTTAAAAGCAAGGGCACAGAAGTAGAAGCAAAACGGAATTTTAAAGGTATAGGCATCTGCAGAAATTCCATAAAAAGTGCCCGAAAGTTTTTTTCTTGCTTTTCCTCACAACCTGCACATTGCCTATTCTTCAAAGATTTCTTTGAGCCCAAATCTTGACAAAGGCTTCTCTGACCATTTCAGATCTCGTAGTATGAGACTTCTTGCATGAATTTGCAATGCGCTTTGACCTGTATAACACAAATTGTTTTCCATTAGATTTTGTTTGATTCTAAGTTACCGAGAAAGGATAACTAATAGTTCTTAGGAAGAGTGGTAAACTACGTTAAATTATACCTTGATTTTAAGATATATCCTACTTTTATTCATGTCAGTAGTTTAAAAAATACTGAAATTTAGGGTCTAAAAATAAGGCAGATGTGTTCTGAGTGTGGTGTTTAATATAAAAATATATCTGTGTCTTCTTTCTATAGGTCTTATTATATGTATGGAAACCAGTAATAAATATATTTTAAATTCTTACAGTACCTAGTGCCAATGCTGAATATATATACCCTTTTTGGGGGTGGAGGCAGGTAACAGCTTTAGTAAGACATAATTTACCATACCATACAATTTACCCATTTAAACTATACAATTCAGTGGTTTCTGGTATATTCCAGAATTGTACAAGAAGCACCACAATTTTGAAACACTGAAATTGCCCCCAGAAGAAACCCTTTAGCAATCACCCTTCAATCCCCACTCCTCCCCTCATCCCTAGACAATCACTAATTTCTGTCTTTATAGATTTGCCTGTTCTGGACATTTCATAAAAATAGGATCAAATAATATGTGATCTTTTGTGACCATATTCTTTTATTTAGCATGTTTTTAAGGTTAATCCATGTTGAAGCATGTATCAGTATTCTATTCCTTTTTAGTGCTGAATAATATTTCATTTCATGGCTATACCACATTTTGTTTATTCACATATACCACATACCATATGACATATTAATGAACGTTTAAGTGGTTTCCACATTTTGGATATTATGAATAATGCTGCATTTGGGAATACATTTTTGTGTGGATATATGTTTATTTCTCTTTCGTATAAACCTAGGAGTAAAATTTCTTCGTAAAATAATAATTGTATATTTAATTTTTTGAGGAATTGCCAAACTGTTTATCAAAGCAGCCACACCATTTCAAGTCCCCACAAGCAATGTATGAAGGTTTCAGTTTTTCTACATCCTTATAAATTCCTGTTATCTGACTTTTTGATTCTAGCCAAGTTACTGGGTTGAAGTGGTATGTCATTGTGGTTTTGATTTGCATTTCCCTAATAACAAGTGATATTGAGCATCTTTTTTATGGGCTTTTTAATCATTTTAATATCTTTTTTTGAGAAATTTCAATTTAATCTTTTCTCTATTTTTTTCATTGGGTTATTTACATTTTTATTTTTGAGTGGTAAGAGTTCTTTATATATTCTAGATACAAGTACCTTGTTAGATGTAGGATTTGCAAATATTTTCTCCCATGCTGTGAGGTGTGTTTGTGGTCCTTTGAAGTACAGATGGTTTTAGTTTTCATGAAGTTTTATTTATCAGTTCTTTCTTTTGTTGCTTGCATTTGGTGTCATGTCTATGAAACCTCTGCCAAATCCAAAGCTTATTTCTGGACACTCACTTGTATCCTTTCATCTATATGTCTGTCCTGTGCCCGTACAATGCTGCCTTGATTACATTTGCTTTGTAGTAACTTTTACAATCAGAGGTATGAATCCTCTAACTTTGATTTCCCTTTTCAAGACTGTTTTGGCTATTCTGAATTCCTTGAGTTTCTATATAAATTTTAGGATCAACTTGTTCATTTCTGCAAAGAAGCTGTCTGGGATTCTATACATACTGCATTGAATCTGTAAATCAGTTTGGAAAATCTTGCCATCTTAACAGTATTAACGGCTTTTGAACCATGACTGTGGGATGTCTTTCCATTCACATAGAGCATCTTTAATTTCTTTGAACAGTGTTTTGTATTTTTCAGGATATGAATATTATACTTCATTTGTTAAATTTACTTCTAAGCAACACTTCATTCATTTTGATGCTATTATAAATGGAATTGTTTTCTTAATTTTATTTTTGTTTATTCACATATACCACATACCATATGACATATTAATGAACGTTTAAGTGGTTTCCACATTTTGGATATTATGAATAATGCTGCATTTGGGAATACATTTTTGTGTGGATATTGTTTATTGCTAGATAATAGGAATATGATTGATTTTTATATTGATTTTGTATCCTGCAACTATGCTGAACTAATTTATTAGTTCTTTTTAAAAATTTTTTATTGTTATGTTAATCACCATACATTACATCATTAGTTTTTGATGTAGTGTTCCATGATTCAATGTTCGTGCATAACACCCAGTGCTCCATGCAGAACGTGCCCTCTTTAATACCCATCATCAGGCTAACCCATCCTCCCACCCCTCTCCCCTCTAGAACCCTCAGTTTGTTTCTCAGAGTCCATTGTCTCTCATGGTTCATCTCCCCTCCGATTTCCCCCCCTTCATTCTTCCCTTCCTGCTATCTTTTTCTTTTATTTTTTTTTCTTAACATATATTGCCTTATTTGTTTCAGAGGTACAGATCTGTGATTCAACAGTCTTGCACAATTCACAGCGCTCACCTTAGCACATACCCTCCCCAGTGTCTATCACCCAGCCACTCCATCCCTCCCACACCACCCCACTCCAGCAACCCTCAGTTTGTTTCCTGAGATTAAGAATTCCTCATATCAGTGAGATCATATGATACATGTCTTTCTCTGATTGACTTATTTCGCTCAGCATAACACCCTCCAGTTCCATCCACGTCTTTGCAAATGGCAAGATCTCATTCCTTTTGATGACTGCATAACATTCCATTGTATATATATACCACATCTTCTTTATCCATTCATTTGTCGATGGACATCTTGGCTCTTTCCACAGTTTGGCTATTGTGGACATTGCTGCTATAAACATCAGGGTGCACGTACCCCTTCGGACCCTACATTTGTATCTTTGGGGTAAATACCCAGTAGTGCAATTGCTGGATGGTATGGTAGCTCTATTTTCAACTTTTTGAGGAACCTCCATACTGTTTTCCAGAGTGGCTTCACCAGCTTGCATTCCCACCAATAGTGGAGGAGGGTTCCCCCTTCTCCACATCGCCGCAACATCTGTCATTTCCTGACTTGTTAATTTTAGCCATTCTGACTGGTGTGAGGTGGTATCTCATTGAGGTTTTGATTTGGATTTCCGTGATGCTGAGCGACGTTGAGCACTTTTTCATGTGTCTGTTGGCCATTCGGATGTCTTCTTTGGAAAAATGTCTGTTCATGTCTTCTGCCCATTTCTTGATTGGATTCTTTGTTCTTTGGGTGTTGAGTTTGAGAAGGTCTTTATAGATTTTGGATACTAGCCCTTTACCTGATATGTCATTTGCAAATATTGTCTCCCATTGTGTCGGTTGTCCTTTGGTTTTGTTGACTGTTGCTTTTGCTGTGCAAAAGCTTTTTATCTTGATGAAGTCCCAATAGTTCATTTTTGCCCTTGCTTCCCTTGCCTTTGGTGATGTTCCTAGGAAGAAATTGCTGCAGCTGAGGTTGAAGAGGTTGCTGCCTGTGTTCTCCTTTAGGATTTTGATGGACTCCTGTCTCACATTTAGGTCTTTCAACCATTTTGAGTCTATTTTTGTGTATGGTGTAAGGAAATGGTCCAGTTTCATTCTTCTGCATGTGGCTGTCCAACTTTCCCACACCATTTGTTGAAGAGACTGTCTTTTTTCCATTGGACATTCTTTCCTGCTTTGTCGAAGATTAGTTGACCATAGAGTTGAGGGTCCATTTCTGGGCTCTGTATTCTGTTCCATTGATCTATGTGTCTGTTTTTGTGCCAGTACCATCCTGTCTTGATGATGACAGCTTTGTAATAGAGCTGGAAGTCCGGAATTGTGATGCCACCAGCTTTGCTTTTCTTTTTCAACATTCCTCTGGCTATTCGGTGTCTTTTCTGGTTCCATAAAATTTTAGGATTATTTGTTCCATTTCTTTGAAAAAAGTGGATGGTATTTTGATAGGGATTGCATTGAATGTGTAGATTGCTCTAGGTAGCATTGACGTCTTCACAATATTTGTTCTTCCAGTCCATGAGCATGGAACGTTTTTCCATTTCTTTGTGTCTTCCTCCATTTCTTTCATGAGTATTTTATAGTTTTCTGAGTACAGATCCTTTGCCTCTTTGGTTAGATTTATTGCTAGGTATCTTATGATTTTGGGTGCAATTGTAAGTGGGATTGACTCCTTAATTTCTCTTTCTTCTGTCTTGTTGGTGTATAGGAATGCCACTGATTTCTGTGCATTGATTTTATATCCTGCCACTTGACTGAATTCCTGTATGAGTTCTAGCAGTTTTGGGGTGGAGTCTTTTGGGTTTTCCATATGAAGTATCATATCATCTGCAAACAGTGAGAGTTTGACTTCTTCTTTGCTGATTTGGATGCCTTTTATTTCTTTTTTGTTGTCTGATTGCTGTGGCTAGGACTTCTAATACTATGTTGAATAGCAGTAGTGATAGTGGACGTCCCTGCTGCATTCCTGACCTTAGGGGGAAAGCTCTCAGTTTTCCCCATTGAGAATGATATTCGCTGTGGGTTTTTCATAGATGGCTTTTATGATATTGAGGTATGAACCCTCTATCCCTATATTCTGAAGAGTTTTGATCAAGAAAGGATGCTGTATTTTGTCAAATGCTTTTTCTGCATCTATTGAGAGGATCATATGATTCTTGTTCTTTCTTTTGTTAATGTATTGTATCACGTTGACTGATTTGCAGATGTTGAACCAACCTTGCAGCCCAGGGATAAATCGCACTTGGTCGTGGTGAATAATCCTTTTAATGTACTGTTGGATCCTATTGGCTAGTATTTTGGTGAGAATTTTTGCATCCGTGTTCATCAAGGATATTGGTCTGTAATTCTCCTTTTTGATGGGGTCTTTGGTTTTGGGATCAAGGCCTCATAAAACGAGTTTCGAAGTTTTCCGTCAATTTCTATTTTTGGGAACAGTTTCAGAAGAATAGGTATTAATTCTTCTTTAAATGTTTGGTACAGTTCCCCTGGGAGGCCATCTGGCCCTGGGCTTTTGTTGGGAGATTTTTGATGACTGCTTCAATTTCCTTAGTGGTTATAGGTCTGTTCAGGTTTTCTATTTCTTCCTGGTTCAGTTTTGGTAGTTGATACATCTCTAGGAATGCATCCATTGCTTCCAGATTATCTAATTTTTGCCATATAGTTGCTCATAATATGTTCTTATAATTGTTTGTATTTCTTTTTTTTTTTTTAAAGATTTTATTTATTTGACAGAGAGAGACAGCGAGAGCAGGAACACAAGCAGGGGGAGTGGGAGAGGGAGAAGCAGGCCTCCCACCGAGCAGGGAGCCCGATGTGGGACTCGATCCCGGGACCCCAGGATCATGACCTGAGCCGAAGGCAGACGCTTAACGACTGAGCCACCCAGGCGCCCAATTGTTTGTATTTCTTGGGTGTTGGCTGTGATCGCTCCTCTTTCATTCATGATTTTGTTGATTTGGGTCATTTCTCTTTTCTTTTTGATAAGTCTGGCTAGGGGTTTATCAATCTTATTAATTATTTCAAAGAACCAGCTCCTAGTTTCGTTGATCTGTTCTACTGTTCTTTTGGTTTCTGTTTCATTGATTTCAGCTCTGATCTTTATTATTTCTCTTCTCCTGCTGGGTTTAGGCTTTATTTGCTGTTCTTTCTCCAGCTCCTTGAGGTGTAGGGTTCGGTTGTGTATTTGAGACCTTTCTTGTTTCTTGAGAAAGGCTTGTATTGCTATATACTTTCCTCCTAGGACTGCCTTTGCTGCATCCCAAAGATTTTGAACAGTTGTGTTTTCATTTTCATTGGTTTCCATGAATTTTTTAAATTCTTCTTTAACTTCCTGGTTGACCCATTCATTCATTAGTAGGATGTTCTTTAGCCTCCATGTATTTGAGTTCTTTCCGACTTTCCTCTTGTGATTGAGTTCTAATTTCAAAGCATTGTGGCCTGAAAATAGGCAGGGAATGATCCCAATCTTTTTTTTTTTTTTAAGATTTTTTTTTCTTTTTATATATTTATTTGAGAGAGAAAATGAGATAGAGCATGAGAGGGGGGAGGGTCAGAGGGAGAAGCAGACTCCCTGCTGAGCAGAGAGCCCTATGTGGGACTCAATCCCGGGACTCCAGGATCATGATCTGAGCCGAAGGCAGTCGCCTAACCAACTGAGCCACCCAGGCGTCCTGGAATGATCCCAATCTTTTGGTACATGTTGAGACCTGATTTGTGACCTAGGATGTGATATATTCTGGAGAATGTTCCATGAGCACTAGAGAAGAGTGTGTATTCTGTTGCTTTGGGATGGAATGTTCTGAATATGTCTGTGAAGTCCATTTGGTCCAGTGTGTCATTTAAAGTCTTTATTTCCTTGTTGATCTTTTGCTTAGATGATCTGTCCATTTCAGTGAGGGGGGTGTTAAAGTCCCCCACTATTATTGTATTGTTGTCGATGTGTTTCTTTGCTTTTGTTATTAATTGGCTTATATAATTGGCTGCTCCCATGTTAGGGGCATAGATATTTACAATTGTTAGATCTTCTTGTTGGATAGACCGTTTAAGTAGGATATAGTGTCCTTCCTCATCTCTTATTACAGTCTTTGGTTTAAAATCTAATTTGTCTGATATAAGGATTGCCACCCCAGCTTTCTTTTGGTGTTCATTAGCATGGTAAATGGTTTTCCACTCCCTCACTTTCAATCTGGGGGTGTCTTTGGGTCTAAAATGAGTCTCTTGCAGACAGCATATTGATGGGTCTTGTTTTTTTTATCCAATCTGATAGCCTATGTCTTTTGATTGGGGCATTTAGCCCATTTACATTCAGGGTAACTATTGAAAGATACGAATTTAGTGCCATTGTATTGCCTGTAAGGTGACTGTTACTGTATATTGTCTGTGTTTGTTTCTGGTCTATGTTGCTTTTAGGCTCTCTCTGCTTAGAGGACCCCTTTCAATATTTCTTGTAGGGCTGGTTTGGTGTTTGCAAATTCCTTTAGTTTTTGTTTGTCCTGGAAGCTTTTTATCTCTCCTTCTATTTTCAATGACAGCCTAGCTGGATATAGTATTCGTGGCTGCATATTTTTCTCATTTAGTGCTCTGAATATATCCTGCCAGTCCTTTCTGGCCTGCCAGGTCTCTATGGATAGGTCTGTTGCCAATGTAATGTTTCTACCATTGTAGGTTACAGGTCTCTTGCCCCGAGCTGCTTTCAGGATTTTCTCTTTGTCTCTGAGACTCGTAAGTTTTACTATTAGATGTCGGGGTGTTGACCTATTTTTATTGATTTTGAGAGGGGTTCTCTGTGCCTCCTGGATTTTGATGCGTGTTTCCTTCCCCAAATTAGGGAAGTTCTCTGCTATAATTTGCTCCAATATATCTTCTGCCCCTCTCTCTCTTTCTTCTTCTTCTGGGAATCCAGTTATTCTAATATTGTTTCGTCTTATGGTATCACTTATCTCTCGAATTCTGCCCTCGTGATCCAGTAGTTGTTTAACTCTCTTTTTCTCAGCTTCTTTATTTTCCATCATTTGGTCTTCTATATCACTGATTCTTTCTTCTGTCTCATTTATCCTAGCAGTTAGTGCACCATATTTGATTGCACCTCATTAATAGCCTTTTTGATTTCAACTTGGTTAGATTTTAGTTCTTTTATTTCTCCAGAAAGGGTTTTTCTAATACCTTCCATGTTTTTTTTCAAGCCCAGCTAGTATCTTTAAAATCGTGATTCTGAACTCTAGGTCCGACATCATACTAATGTCCATATTGAGTAGGTCCCTGGCAGTCGGTACTGCCTCTTGTTCTTTTTGTTGGGGTGATTTTTTCCGTTTTGTCATTTTGTCCAGAGGAGAATAGATGAATGAGAGAACAAAATGCTAACAGGGTAACAACGTCCCCAGAAAATATACTCTAAACAAATCAGAAAAGACCTGAAGCCAGGGGAAAAGAAAGGGAAAGATAGAAAAAAGAAAAAGAAAAAGATAAAAACAAACAAAAACAGAACAAAACAAAACAAAAAAACCAGAATATGATCCAATATGATCAGGCTGGTGCATAGATCAGTGCCACACACTAGATTTTCGGTGTATTTTCGTCTGTTAGAAGAAAGTGCTCCCAAAATTTTAAAGAAAGAAAAACTTATATATGTACAAAAATAAGGGTTGATATGATGAAGGGATGGAATATTAGTGTAAAGATGAAAATTTCAAAAGATTTTATAAAAGGAATTGATAAGAAGTTGTTTGAAAAAAGAAAGAAGAGGATTTAAAAAAAAAAGTAAAAAAAAAAGGGAGAGAATGTGATCAGGCAGGAGACTAGAACAAAGGCATACACTAGAGATTTAGGGTATATTTTGATGTTTTAGAAGAAACTGTGTCTCAAAATTTTAAAGAGAGAACAACTTATATATATATATATATATATATATATATATGCCAAAAATAAGGGTAACTACTATGAAGGGATAGAATATGACTCTAAAAATGAAAAATAAAAATGTTTTTTAAAAAAGGGATTGATAAGATGTTAGTTGAAAAAGGGATAAAGAAAAATTCAAAAATACAAAAGACAAAAAAAAATTAACTTTGAAAGACTAAAGAATCATGGTAAAAAAGCCACGGATTCTATGTGCAGTATTCCCGTAGTTCTGGAGTTCTGCCGTTCTCATTAATCGGTAAATTTCCTCTTGGCTGGCTGTTCTTGCTGATCTTCTGGGGGAGGGGCCTGTTGCCATGGTTCCCAAATGTCTTTGCTGGAGGAGGAATTGCCCCGCCCTTGCCGGTCCTGGCTAAGTAATCTGCTCAGGGTTGCTCTCGGGAGCTTTTGTTCCCTGTAAGCTTTCCCTACAGCTTTGGAGGACGAGAGTCAAAATGGCGGCCTCCCAATCTCCACCCCGGAGGAGCCGAGAACTCGGCCCCGCTCCTCAGTGAGTCCCCAGAGAAAAGCAGTCAATCACTCCCATCTACCCAGTCTCTGGCCTCACTCCGCACTCACCTGGCCAGTGATGGAGCATTTCTCTCTCTGGCACACAACCCTGTGTGGAGTCTCCAAACCCAGCAGATCCCTGTGGTGTGCTCCTGCACCGCTTCTCCCGGGGGAGGAAGGTGAGTCTCCCTGGATCTGCTGCTTGTTGGGTCCCTGCTGGAGGAGCAGTGGCCCAACTGTGCCACGGATCACAGTTTATGACAACCCTGAGCTGAGAGCCCACGCCTCAGCTCCATCTCTGCAGCCGGCTTCCCCACTCTGATACCTGGGAGCTCTGCCACACTCAGGCACCCCTGGTCTTTTTGTGACCCCGAGGATCCTGAGACCACACTGTCCCACGAGGGTTCCACCCCCCGCTTAGCCACTGGAATGATGTCCCTCAGCGGAGCCGACTTCTAAAAGTTCCGATTTTGTGCTCCACGCTCTATCACTTGCCAGAAGCGGCCTACAGAGGCCCCCTCCCCCGCCATCTATCCTCCAGAATATCCTCGGATTCACTTCTCCGCAGGTCCTACCTTCCAGAAAGTGGTCGCTTTTCTGTTCAGAGAGTTGCTGCTATTCTTTTCTTCGATCTCCTATTGAGTTTGTAGGTATTCAGAATGGTTTGATCCCTATCCAGTTGAATTCCTGAGACCAGACGAAATTTAGGTCTCCTACTCCTCCAGCATCTTGCTCTGCCCCCTAATTTATTAGTTCTAAGAGTAGATTACTTAGAACTTTCTATGTGCAATATCATGTCATCTGTGAGTAGGGATAATTTTATTTCTTCTTTTCTAATTTAGATATCTTTTTATTTACTTGTCCTAATGCCCTGGCTACAACTACCAGTACAGTGTTTAGTGGAAGAGAACAGACATCTTGTGTTGTTGCTGATTTTTAGAGGAATGCATCCAGTCTTTCATAATTAACTAGATGTTAGTTATGGGTTTTTCATGGATGATATTTATCATGCTGATAGTTGATAGTTTCCTTCTATGCCTAGATTTTTTTTTTTAATTGTGAAATAGTGTTGGATTTTGTGAAATGCTTTTTTTGCAAGTTAGTGTTGATTATATGGTTTTGGCTTTTAATTTTATCTGTTGATATGGTCTGTCACATTAATAGATTTTTCTGTATTAAACCAACTTTGCATTCCTGGGATAAAATGCAGTTGGTCGTGGTGTATAATCTTTTTTCATATGTTGTTGGATTTGGTATGCTAATATTTCTGTTGAAGATTTTTATGTCTGTATTCTTAAGAGATAATGGTCCGTGGTTTTCTTATCTTATGATGTCTTTTTGATTCTTTAAGTGTAGAATTCACCAGTGAAATCATCTGTACCTGGTATTTTTTTGTGGGTATTTTTTTTTAATTATTAGCTTAATCTCTTTATTTGTCATAGTCTATTTATTTTTCTATTTTCCTTTTACATACATCATATTTTAGTTAGGTATGTTTTGAGTAAATAAAAAACCCATTGAAAAATAACTTCCCAGAACCCACAAAAGGCTTGCTTTTACATGTGGAGCAGATTAGTGTATGTCAAATTCTCATCCTTTTGCATAAAAATATGTCTGAAACTTTCTGAATTTCTTTGGTATCTTGCCTTTCAATTTATAAATGATTTTCATCCTAAACATCATTTAATCTCATTAATTTTTACTTTTATATATAGATGAAAACCAATAGTTAGGAAGTTTATGTGACTAGCCATGGCCCTAGAGCTATTGAATCTCATTACTGGGATTTAAAAATAGGTCCTTTATTCCACATATTATAATCCCTCCCTTCCCCCCAAACTGATTACCAGTTTACACTTTTGAATCTGTAATATCTTTTTTTTTTCAATTATGAGAAGTGACCAGAGATACACTGATTTTTCTCCCAGTCTGTCTTATAGCTTCAAACTTTGAAGTTTTGCAAAAGTCTAAGATAGGTGATTTCTCCCTTTGGCTATGATAGAATAGCTTGTATGTGACCAGTCTTTTATGGAGAACAGTTATAAAAGCTGAGTAAGGAATACAAAAGTCATTTTAAAGGAACCAGAATATTCAGGACTTGAGGATTACAGAGCCTGTTGAAAAGGGTGAGGTAAGCCTAACACTCTCTTCTACTTCTCCTTAAAAGTGTTCTTTCTTTCCTAAGTGGGATGGGTAGAGTGCAGAGACCTTTTGCATGTCTTCTGGGGTTGAGTAGATAAAGGACAGAGTTTGGGGCTTTAAGGAAGTCAGGACTTGAGAGGCCAAGTTTCTAGAGAGAAGAGAACAACAACAATCCAATGGACCTGGCATTATGTGGTTCTTTCCCAATGGAGACATATTCTGGGTAGGCCAGAAGGCTAAAAAGGCCCACCATAGAGGAAGGGAGGCTAAAAATCTAAGCAGAGTTTCTATCAGAATCTGATTTTAGCAGTACAAAAATTTGGAGTTCAAGACTTTAAAATAGTTTGTTGTTATGTTCAAAAAAATAAGAATGTGGAGAATAAAACATTAGAATCAATAATGATTAATCAAATGGAAGTTCTAGAATTAAAAAAATAAAGTGGCAGTTATAAACTCAGGAGTTTGGTTTAATGGCAGAAGATAAAACTTACTACAGACAGATGAATTGAAAATGTTCAGATAGAAACTAGTAGGGAAAATATACAAGAACATTTGAGATACATGGGATAGTACAAAAAGGTCTAACAAATGTGGAAAGTTCTAAAAGGAGAAGAGAGAATTGAATAAGATACACGCCGTCTTTAAAAATATAATGGCCAGGAATATTCCAAATCTGCTATGAGTGCAGATTTAGGAAGGTTTTCTCTAAACACCCAGCAGTATAAATTTTCAAAATAAAAAGCAAACACACATATACATACACATATCTTCATTATAATCTAATCAAAGATTAAGAGAAAATCTTAAAAATATCTAGGAAAAAATTCCAAAGGTACAACAATAAGTGATGAATAAATATTTAGCACAAGTGATGGAAGCCAGAAGACATTAAGATAATACCTTTAAGGTAATGAAAGGAAATAACTTCTAACTTTAAAAATCAAAAGTGAAGAAAACTTAAGAAACAAAACAGATGAACATAGGGGAAAAAGGAGAGAGAGGCACACCAGAAAAGAGACTTTTAACTGTAGAGAACAAACTGAGTGTTACTGGAGGGGAGATGGGTAAGGGCTGGGTTAAATGGGTGATGGGGATTAAGGAGGGCACTTGTGATGAGCACTGGGTGTTGTATGTAAGTGATGAATCACTAAATTCTACACCTAAAATTAATATTACACTATATGTTAACTAACTGGAATTTAAATAAAAACTTGAAGAAAAAATGTGAAGAAAACAATATTTTCAGGAGAAAAGGAATTTATTGTCAGCAGACTCATAGTAAAAGAAAATTTTAGAGGAGTTATTCAGGGAGAAGGACAATCATCTCTTATAAAAGTGTGAAAATTCGGTAAATAATGAAGAACAATAAAAGTAAATATGTGGGTAAATCCAAATTTATACTGATTGACAAAACAATAAATATTATTGGAATAACAACAGATGACAATTATATAAAAAAGTGGAGAGGAGTAAATGGATTTAAAGAGTTCTAATATTCTTGCATTGTCCTGGTAGTGCAAAAGTACTAACTTATAGTAGAATTTATTGGCCAAAATGGTAGTATAATCTTTAAGGTAATTTTTTAAAAACTTTTTTTTAAAATTCCAGTTAACATACAGTGTAATATTAGTTTCAGGTGTACAGTATAGTGATTCAACACTTCCATACAACACCTGATGCTCATCACAAGTGTGCTCCTTAATCCCCATCACCTATTTCCCATGTCTCCCCACCCACCTCTACTTTGGTAACCATCAGTTTGTTCTCTATAGTTCAGAGACTATTTCTTGGTTTGCTTCTCTCTCTCTCTTTTTCCCTTTGTTCATTTGTTTTGTTTTCTTTAGGTAATTAAAAAAAATAAATATTGGATAACTAAAAAGCTAATGGTGGGTGATGATGGAATAAAATATGGTTGGTTACTTTACAAGAATTCAGGAAGGAAGAAAAAAAGGACAAAAAACAGATAGGACCATTGGAAAACAAAGAATAAGGGAGTAAATAAACCCAAATATATTAAGTCACGTTAAATGTAGGTAGACTAAGTCACCCAAGTAATAAACATTGTCAGTCTGGATAAAAAGCAAGCCCTGCTTATATACTATTTATAAGGGATATACCATAAATATTAGGACAAAGTAATATTGAAATAAAAGGATTAAATAAAATAAAAGAAGCAAACCACATATAATAGAATGCTGTCATACAAACTTCAGAAAAACTAGACCATAAAAAAAATTGCTGGATCTACAGACATTTCATAATTGCACAAAGATCAATTTAGTAGAAAAACATAACAGTTCTCTTTTGGGGTATACAATAACATAAATAAAGAAAAGTATCAAAAAGTAGTCCACTTCACATTGGATAGTTGAAGATTTTGACAGACCTCTCTCAATACATATAATAGAAAATTAGTAGAAATACATAAAATTTTATCAATGCATGGCATGATATAATTGATATCTGTAGAACACTATACCAATAACTATAGGGGTCATTTATTTCAAATGCACAGACCATATGTTGGTTCCTAAAGCAAATCCTTACAAATTCCAAAGATTACAATTATATATACAGAGTATGTTCTCCAACCAGACTGAAATTAGTGGGAGATCAATAACAAAAAAAAATCTTTAAAAACTTAAGTTATACTTCTAAATAATACTTGGGTCAAAGAAGAAATTAAAACAAAATTTAGAAAACATTTCAAACTAAGTGATAAAAAATACTACTTATAAAAACATGTGAGATACAGCTCTAGCCATACTTATAGGGAATTATGTAGCCTTAAATGTATATATATTCTCTTAAAAGAGAAAGAGAAATTGAAAAGAATAATTTTATTATCAAATTAAAAATGAGAGAAGAAAACAGGAGATAAATTGAAAGAAAGGAAAGGAAATAATAGATAAGAAAAAGTAATAAAACAGTAAATTTGTATAGGGAAAAATCAGTAAAGCCAGTCTTCTTTTCTGAAAAAACTAATATAATTAAAATACTTTTAATCAAGAAAAACAGAGAGAAAGCCCAAATTGTCAGTATCAGCAATAAAGAAAATTAAAGCACTTCAGAGCCTACACACATTGAAATATAAAACAGATAATATAAAATAACTTTAGGGGAGCCTGGCTGGCTCAGTCAGAACATGTGATTCTTGATGTTGGGTTGGTGAGTTCAAGCCCCATGTCCAGTGTAAAGCTTACCTAACAACAAAACAAAACAAGAAACTTTAACAATACATATTATAATTTAGGTGAAATGGGTAAAGCTTAAAAAAACATAGTTATCAAAAATGATACAAGAAGAAATAGAAATTTTTAACTGTTTCTATATTAAGGGAAAAATATGAACCCTCAAAAATATATACATAAATTAATACTAAAATTTTATAAAAGAGAGCATTAGACACACAGATCTTCAGCAGTAAATTCTTCCAAAAAATTTAAGAAAGAAATATCACTAGCCTTACCCATAGGATAGAAAAAGAGAGAATTTTTATGAACTCATTTTATAAAACTAGCGTAGTCATGGTGTCAAAATTTGTCAGGGGCATTACAGGATAGTAAAATTATGGACCAAACCTTTTTATGTGACATAAGTGAAAAATGGTATGAAAATATTATGAAACCAAAATAAGCAATGTGTAAAATATTACCTAGTATAATGAAATAGTATTTAATTCAAGAATACACGGTATAGTATTTCAAGAGTAATCACTGATCTTCACCACATTTATAGAGTTAAAAAGAAAAAAGCATGATTATCACAATAAATAAAAAATAGCATTTGATAAAGGTGAACCACATATAGATGATAAAAACCTCAACATAAATAAAGAATAAAAGGGAGCTGTGGCACCTGTGTGGTTCAGTTGGTTAAGCATCTGCCTTTGGCTCAGGTCAGGATCCCCGGGTCCTGGGATAGAGTCCTGCATCAGGCTCCTTGCTCAGCGAGGAGTCTGTTTCTCTCTCTCTACCCCTCCCCCCTGCTCGTGTTCTCTCTCTCTCTCTCTTTCTCTAGCTCTCTCTCAAATAAATAAATAAAATCTTTAAAAAAAAAAAGAATAAAAGGGAGCTTACATAATTTTATAGAATATAAAAAAACCTATAATAAACATCTTAATTTAGGATGAATTATTGAACTATTTTCCCCTTAGATCCAGAATAAAACAAAGATGCCCCTGTTACCACTTCTTTTAACATTTTATTGGAAGTTCTAGCCAGTAGCAATAATGAAAGAAAAGGAAATAAAAGGTATAAATTGATGAAATAAGGAAAAAAAGTCATTATTTACAAAAAAGATTGTATACTGAGAATATCCAAAAATGTCTACAGGTAAACCATTAGAATTAAATTAGCAAATTCTCTGAAATCAAAGTCAAGACAAGCATGTGTGCATGCTTGCGCACACACACACACAAAAACACACTTTTAAATATCAGCAGTAAACAATCAGAAAATAAAATTTTGAAGCTATAGCATACATAATAGCAGAACAAAGTAAATAATTAAGACTAAGCCTATTAAATGATGTATATTTACATAGAAAATGACAAAATGTTATTGAGAGAAATTAAAGTGGTCAATAAATAGATGGATATACTGTATTAATGGAATGAAAATATTGCAAAGATGCCCTTTTCCACCAAAATAATCTATTTGCAATATAATTTCAGTCAAAATATCTGCAGGTTATACTTTTTTGTAGAAATTCATAAGTGATTCTTTATATGGAAAGGCACAGGACCAAAATAGTCAAGGAATTATTATTGAATGAGAACAAAATCGGAAGACTTATTCCACCAGATAGTGAGACTTATAAAGCTACACAATTAAATGGTATACTTTTGACGCAGGATAGACAAGTAGAGTCTGGAAATACACCCACATATACAAGATCAATTGATTTGTGAAGAAGATGTCACTGCCATGCATTGAGGGTAAGGAGTAAGGGTGGTTTTTCCAATAAAAGGTGCTGGATCAATGGCATAGCTAAATGGAAAATAATGATTTTATTCCCTATTGACACAATATACAAAAATAAATTTGGATTGTTGATTCAATTTAAAAGTTAAAACAGTATTCTAGAATACAGCATGGTTCACTTTGTGAACTTAAGAGAGGCAATGATATATAAAACAAAACATAAAAAGCACTACGCATACAGAAGAAATTATTGATGAATTGAATTTTTTAAAAATTAAGAACTTGTTAACCCAAGAGAGTAGAAAAGTAAACCACAGGTTAGAAATTATTTGCAATACATTTATCTCAAGAGAGATTTGCATCCAGTGGAAATTTTTTTAAAAAGATGAATTAGTAATGGTCAAATGACTTCAACAAACACTTTGCAAGTAACTATGGAAATGTGCTCAATTAGTTATCAGGGAAGTACAAATTAAAATTACAATACAAAGCCACTATATACTCACCAGATTCTAAAGTGAAAAAGACCAACAATGTCCAGTGCTGTCAAGGAAAACTGTGACCAATTCCACAGGTAGGTCTAATTCTAATTCTATCGGAAATACATACATATGTTCACCAAAAACATGTATTAAAAATGATCATAGAAGCACTATTTATAATCCCTCCAAACTAGAAAAATCCCAAACCTCATCAATAGTAAATGGATAAATTGTGAAATATTTATAAAATAAACTTACATACAGCAGTGACAATGAACAAATATATCCCTGCATGCAGTAGAGTGGATGAATCTTAAACAAAATGTGTGAATAAAGGCAAACACAAATTGGTCAATACTGTCTGAGTCTACTTACGTGAATTTCAGTAAGATATAATGTAATTTTTGATGCTAGAATTAGAATGGTGGTTATGTTGGGGAGGAAGTAACTTGGGAAGGAACACAAGGAAGGCTTCCAGAGTAGGAGTAATTTTTTATTTCTTGTTCTGGGAGGTGTTTATGTGGGTATGCTCACTTTTAAAAAATTCCTTAAGCTATATATTTATGATTTGTGCATCTCTCTGAATCTGTTAAATGTCAGTAAACATTTAAAACCATAAGGATTTTCACAAAAGCTCTTGGAGGAATCTAAAGGAAAAAAAATCTTTTATTTTTTTAAGATTTTATTTATTTATTTGACAGAAAGAGACACAGCAAGAGAGGGAACACAAGCAGGGGGAGTGGGAGAGGGAGAAGCAGGCTTCCCGCCGAGCAGGGAGCCCGATGCGGGGCTCGATCCCAGGACCCTGGGATCATGACCTGAGCCGAAGGCAGCTGCTTAACGACTGAGCCGCCCAGGCGCCCCAGGAAAAAAATCTTAATTAAGAATCAGACTGCCTACATGGCCTAAGATGTGATGGGGTTTCCACTTAATAGATGCATTGGTTGGTGGCCTGTCCATTTTATTATCATGTGGGCTTTCTGAACCTACCTTGGTGACCCTTGCGCAGGTGACTTAATCTTCTTAACAAGCAGTTGCTTTAAATATAGATTTTACTTCCATATTTAAAGCAACTGTGCTGAACAGAAGAGATGGATTAATTGATGCTTTAAAATCCTATAAAAATGCTAAATCCCTGCAAATGAAATCTACATCTTAAACAATCAATTTTCACAAGTGAATATATAAACTCAGGAAGAAACAGCCTGGCAAATTCATCTGGTGTTCTGTATAAATACAATTTTAAACTACCTTCAGTTTTTTCATGCTTTGCCATCTGCCGAATGGCTCTTGGAATGGAATTTTAATCTCTAATTGCAAATGCAGGGATTAAAAAGGTTACATTCAAATGTGCTTCGAGACCAGCTAACAATTCAGAAAGAAAAAAAAAAAGTCTCTATCTGCAGGTTTTTTTTCTGGCATAGATGTTTTCTGGAGATGATAACCTGGCACCGGGTCTTTCACAGTCAGAGTGGAAAAGGAAATAACCTGCTCCAGTTGGGTCTGAACTGTCTGAACCTTTGTATAAACTCCAGCTGCTTTTGACTGTGGAGTCAGAGCAAGAATGGACAACTTTGCTCTTTCATTGCTTTAGAAATGAGAGCATTATGTTGGCTGTCAGTTAAACAATTAAAACAAAAAAGAATATACCACATTCTTTGCTTTGGTGGTGCCCAGCATAGATTTAGTTAAATGAAGACATAGAAAAACAAAATCACAATTGGAAATGGTAAATTCTGCATATGACAAACTGATAACCAGACTTTTAAATTAGGTAGAAATTTATGAAACGATTTCAACTTAATTTTTGGTTTTGATATGTTTAATATATAGATCTAGATACCAGTTCTCCTCCCTTCTGAGCTCTGTCTCATTATTTCTTCACCAGGCCTCTGCCCCTTTTACTATACTGCTCCTGTATTATACAATAGGTATATTGAAATATGCATGCATGATTCTATCCTTTTCCGTGCCTTTGTATAGATGGTATCTCTTACTTGGACTGGCCTCTGGACATTGGACAATGGAATAAAATTATGTACACTTCTAAGCTTTGTATCATAGAAACTTGAACTTGTTTTATTGTTCTTCAGTTGTTTTATATGTGTATATTTTTCTACTCAACTCTAGATCAAGGACCATCACTTCTTGTTTTATATTTCCTAATGAAAGAGAGAGATTATAGGGGACTTATAAAATAAAAGCCTTTAGGAAAAAAATCAGCAAAAGGACTATTTAAAAGTTATAATGCATAAATTCTTTTTGTGATGTAAAAGATTATTTCTATGATATATTTTAATTCCCCCACGTTTTATGGCTTTTTTGAATGGGATACACACATACACACACACACACACGCATGTGTCTATTTCATATATGTGTGTGTATATTTATATACATATACATATGTATTTCATGTATATGAAAATTGTCATTCTTTAATGAACTTTTATAGCACATGTGTATATATATATTTTAAAGATTTTATTTATTTATTTGACAGAGAGAGACATAGCGAGAGCAGGAACACAAGCAGGGGGAGTGGGAGAGGGAGAAGCAGGCTTCCCGCAGAGCAGGGAGCCTGATGTGGGACTCGATCCCAGGACCCTGGGATCATGACCTGAGCCGAAGGCAGATGCTTAACGACTGAGCCACCCAGGTGCCCCGTGTATATTTCCGTAAATCTATTTTCCTTCCTTTCTCCCTCCTTAAATTTTTTTTAAAGATTTATTTATTTATTTATTTGAAAGAGAGAGAATGAGAGAGAGAGAGAGAGAGAGAGCACATGAGAGGGGGGAGGGTCAGAGGGAGAAGCAGACTCCCTGCTGAGCAGGGAGCCTGATGCGGGACTCCATCCCAGGACTCCAGGATCATGACCTGAGCCGAAGGCAGTCACTTAACCAACTGAGCCACCCAGGCGCCCCCTTTCTCCCTCCTTAAAATGACCCAGAAAATCCAGTGAAATTAACATTATGTATTGTAAGAGCTGAAATGGGAAAATATTATAGGAAGCTTAGGCTATGATAAACCAGCAAAAATCTTGCCTCTGAATATTGGCTTTGGTAAGGAGCAGTAATGAACTTAATCAGAGCTTTTTTTTGGTAAGAGGGAGCTAGAGGGAAAAATAGACCTCCAAAACATGTGTAGGATAAATACTCTTTTAATGTATATCTAGCAATTCAGAATAGTGATAGTGCAAAAGCCAAGGACTGAATGCTGTTATCTTCAGTGATCTCAGCTTTAGTCTCACTCATCCACAAGAGCTTACTCCAACTTTTGCAATGCAAATCTCACTTTTGAAATCCAAATATTACTTAAAATTAAATGAAGAATTCCTCCCTATCCACTCTCACCCAATTTGAGTACAATGTGAAAAAATAGCTATGAACTCAATAGTGATGTGGTCCACTACTTTTTTGTGTGACTTAAAAAAAAAAAAACCAAAAACCTTCCCCAAATCCTTAATTCTCATCCCCCAAACCTATAAATCTCTGTCCCTCTTAACCCACATAATTCATGGATCATTTGTGAAAGAGAATAAAACAAAACAACTTTTCAAAGCTAGAGTTTTGGTAAATCAGCAAAGGACCATTTAAGTCATTTGATAAACCTAGATAAAATGGTGACAGAGATGTCACTTGAACTTTAGTAACAACCCTTGCTTTCCGAAGCGGCATCATTTCCACATAAACACAGGTCTTAATGATCACCCAAAATATCTGCATGGCAAGAGAGACTTCTCTATCCTTGAGATCATAAACTTTCATCTTTTCTGCCTCTGAATAAGCTTGCTGCTCTGCCTTTTGTTTGTTTAGCATTTTCTCGGTAGACACCTTGCAGGGGTAAGGTGCTCTCTTTCTCCAGGTCTCTTTTTCTTGATAAGACCACATTTTCTCCTGGGACAACAAAAGTACACCCAGGGAGATCTGCATATTTTCTTCACAGTTGAATGAGCTCCACAGTTTGATGTAGCATTAAGTTAAGAAGAATCATTGCCTCCTAAAATATCTCGAGTGTCTTATGTTAGAGAAATAATTATTTGTGGAAACTTGTTAAAGAACAGTAAGGCAGACTTTATTAAGGACTACTGCAATAGATATAGGGACTACTACATGGGGTTTTGCAGTAGGGGATAGAGATTGAGTTCCACTCTGAACATAACAAGGAAAAGTGGGAATTTATAGCCAAGAAGCAGAGTGGAAAATAGTACTAAGAGGAACCATCAGGGTTAAGGAGGGATTTTGGCTAAACCAACCTAATAGGATTCTTGCTAAAGGCAAGCTAGGGTGGTCAGACATCACCTGAGGGATAGTAGGAGATGAGAAGAGTGATCAGGTATCAAGGTTGGATGATTCTGGCTAATCTGACATGACAGGATTCTTGCTAAAGTTGGGCTCCTCTGAAACAAATAATACATTATATGTTAAAAAAAAAAAAAAAAAAGAAGAAGATAGTAGCAAGGGAAAAATGAAGCAGGGGAATCGGAGGGGGAGACGAACCATGAGAGACTATGGACTCTGAGAAACAAACTGAGGGTTCTAGAGGGGAGGGGGTGGGGGGGGATGGGTTAGCCTGGTGATGGGTTAGCCTGGTGATGGGTGTTAAAGAGGGCATGTACTGAATGGAGCACTGGGTGTTATACGCGAACAATGAATCATGGAACACTACATCAAAAACTAATGATGTAATGTATGGTGATTAACATAACATAATAAAATTAAAAAAAAAAATAGGTCCAAGGACAGGACCTACTCAAAAAGAGCTCAGAGGAACCTGAATAGTCTGGTCAAGGAGGAAGTCTTTGTCACTTTTCATCTTGACCCAGGAGTGTATAAACTTGAATTTGAGCAGGAGTTAGAGGGGGAATGGTGAGGAGTGAATTGCAGATTCCAAAATTCTGTATCTCTTTTCATCCATGGTAGTCACTTCTTTATGTGATCTGACATTTTCTGCTTTCCTAAACCAGTCTCCATGAAGCTGTAAAAAGGTTTCATGCTTAAATGTATAAAAATTCATGACTCACACAAGCCTATGACCTCTATTAGATGTGTTGCAACTAAGATTATTTCTTATTCTGTGATGATTTTATAGTTCTAACAATAAAGAATTATTGACTTACCCTTAAATATCTAATATATGCAAGTATCATGTCTTTGGCAGAGTATATCTAAATTTTCTTTCTTTCTTTCTTTCTTTTCTTTTCTTTCTTTCTTTTTTTCTTTATCCAAAACTGTTCACCTTGGTAATGCCCAAGATAGGTCAAATGGCATATTTTGCAAGGGAAACTTTAAAAATAATCTATGGAGCAATTCTGGTGGGTTGCGTTACTCTCCAGGGAAATCAAAAAACTTACTATCAAGTGCTAAGGCCAAAAGCAAAGGAAAACAAAACAAATGCAAAGGTCTTAATGATAGAAGGCATTATTAAAATAATTATTTGGGTTTAAAAATAAATGGCTCCATCTTCTTAGGCTGTGATAAACACACCCTACATTTTATTACCTATGTGTTTTCATCTGGATTGAATTACTCTTGTTAAAAAGATTTGACCTAACTAATATATGCCTGGGGTTACATCAGAGTCGAACATACTACAAAGTCAGCTGTCAGCACAGAAACCCCAGAGAGAAGGGTGTGAAATGGAAGGAATAAATTCTCAGTGCCTGTTGAACTGGGTTACATCATCCTATACCGCCTAAGTGAAAAGACTTTGTAAAAGCCATGTGCTCCTGTCCTTCGTTAGTCTGTTTGTCAGAGTAAGAGGATCTAGGATGCTGAAAGAAAGGCTTCAGAGTAATGGAGCATAGGTGGTAAGGGTAGGAAGGGTCTTGACCTTAATGTTTCAGGCAGACATAATGGGAAAGTATGGGTTGTGTGGTCAGGGACAAGGGGATACTGAAAGACCATGTTGAAAGGCTATGACTCAAAGGTTGTTTTTCAAGGGCTTTTCATTATTAATGGGTGATTGAAATGTGTAAAGTAGTTTGTGTGGTTGGTACAAGGGAGAGGATTAGGATTTGGATAGAAGAGTCACTTACATGCAGAGCTTTCAAATTAGCTACACGAATGTGAATTGCCAGCTACCAAGTCACTTGTTCTTTGTGTGAGATCTGTATCTTCTTCATAGTCCTGTTATATTTTCTGCCCAGACATAAGCCCACCTGGTCAGATATGTGTACACACACACACTTCTTCTTCCCCTCTCTCTCTCCCCAGGATATTTGGGAGTCTTCATAACTTCAGTTGATGTGAAGTGACAATAGTGGATATATTGATTTCTGAATTTTTAATTTTTGCTGATGTTTCTGTGATACATGTTTCAAATAAAAGGCAGAACTTCTTCCTAAGCCTCTTCATTGAAAAATCTCTGGAAAACTTTGGAATGTTCATTTTGATGTCCTAGTTTGGTATGTGGTTCTATAATTTTCTCTTTCATAGGAAGAAACTTTTCTACTGTCAGATGGCTGTCAGAAGCCTCCCAGCTGTCACTAGGAATCAGGAGAAATGAATCTGAACTTAGTTTGACTTTCCTGGTATCCTTATTGGTAGATATTAAAAGGACTGGGATGAATGTCCTAATCTTTGGTTGTGCAAATATGTGCATTTCTTTATTTCCCTAAAGCAAATTTCACAACAAATAACAGATCTCTTCTCTGGCACTTCGGCAATTCTGACAAATTTGAGAGCTACTACTTTCTGAAGAGCATTTGGAGGTGCAAGCCTAGTTTGCAAATGGAGCATATACCTAGTTTGCAAATGGCAAAATACATTTGTTGGTACTTGGGGATGAGGAGACCTGGCTCTGAGCATATCCACAGAAGGAACTTCTTTCTTGCATATGGGAAACAATATTTTAAAATTTGACTTCTTTCATTCACCAGAACTTTATTGAATACCTTTCACAGCGTCCGGCACTAGGTTAGACAATGGGGATAAAAAATTGAATATGGTGCTGTATTTGCCGTCAAGTCATTTGTGGATATGATGGCTATTTGATGTTTTGTTTCTTGTTCTGAAAAATATGTGAAGAGTATCAACAGAATAGGAGCAAGAGTGCAATTAAAAAAGAAAAAAACCTCTAGATTGAATGGGTTTTGTGTGTGTGTGTGTGTGTGTGTTTTCATTGCTTCAACTACTACATAGGCATCTGGAAATGAAACATGAACATTCAATCACAGAATGATCAGTGGGGTTACCAATGGTCCTGGTTTGCCCAGGATAAAGGGATTCCTGGGCCACAGGGTTTTCAGTGTGTAAACTGGAAGGTCTTGGCATAATGCCAAGGTTTTCAGAGAAAGTGACATCTTGAACTGTTTATGTCCTTAAATGTCTTATTTTTAAGGGGAATATTCAATAAGAAGTTGATGTTTAGTCCTTTCCATTGAGACAAATTTATACAAGAGTATATATAGAATGTAACATTTAGTTACATAGCTAATTAAAGTCTAATGATCATCAGTGAGTTCTTATGGGCAATCCTGGGTGGGGAAGTGATTGCAGCAAAGTAAGAAACAAGGCATAGAAGCCTTGTACATTCTTAGGGCACTTTTGAATAACAGTAGATTTGGGGGAGAGGCAAGCTTTAGAAGACTCAAAATATTGAATTGTAACTGTAGAAGATACATTAATCACTTCTTTTTGTATTGATTTTAATTTAAACATCCCGAGGAATCATTCTCTTTTCTTGGTTGTTCTTTGGGACAGTTCCTTTTGGAGAACTGTTTACTGCCCCTGGCTTGTTCATGCATACCAATGATACAGAGCCCTTCTGTGTTCACTAAACATGAGCTCTTTTTGTTGTTTTTTGTTGTTGTTTATCTTTTGGCCCTGGCTTGAAGTTACATTTTGCTTCTTATCTATTCTTTGAAGAAAAATGTACTCTGGTCTCTACTATCGTAAGAACCTTCAAAATTATCTAATAATATGAATATTCAAATTGTAGAAAATGTAAAATTTATACCTGTATAAAGCAAATATAAAATTTACACACTAATTAAATTGGCACAGAGAAAATCACTTTATTAGCCATCAGTAGGAAAGCACCAGTAAATATTTGGCCCCTAAAAATGAATAAAACAGTTGTAATGTTATTAAAGTAATTTAACGAGGAGGCCATTAGATGGGCTGGCTCTAATGCCTACCTAAGTAAACCAGAACCTAACCCAGAGTCAATGTGCTGAAATCTGAGAAAATGAAATTTAAAAACAACCAATCACAAATAGCAAACTAGGCTCTCCCAGATAAGCCAATTGCTTTAGCTATGGTCAATCAAATAATTTTCTTGCCTTGCTTTCGTATCTTCTCTATAAAAACTCTTCCCCTGGGTGATGTCAGTGGAAAACTCTTAACCACCTTTGGTTTGGTGCTGCCTGATTTGAATCTATGTGTGCTCAACTAACTCTTGCAAATTTTCATGTACATCAGTTTACCTTTTAACAGTGTTTTATGCTACATGACTTAGGTGTGCAGGAAAACATAATTTATTTTTGCATGACTGAACATAGTTTGCATCTTAGGTGCCCACTGGCAGAAAATATAGTTTTACATTTTGTAGCATACCTGTATTTTAATAGTCTCAAAATACCATGCCCGCTGAACTGATTTTGTCATAGATAATGATACAGATTTTGCTGTTTTTATTTAGCATTTTTACAGTTCACATGTTTTTAAAAATCCCTTAACCTGCAATGAAGTAATACTTTAAAATCCTAATGCTGATGATAATGAATTTACCTTTCTATGGCTTAAGCCAGTGATTGTCATAGTTGTGGTCCCCAGACCAGCAGCATAACTGTTACTTGACAAAATTAGAAATACATATTTTTGGGCCCCAGCCCAGACCTCCTGAATTTTAGGTGGAGCTAAAGTTTGAGTACTTCTGGCTTAGGTATTTTGTGCTGTGGTAATATGATGTTCTCAGTGACTCATTGCCAATATTTTCTCTCTTGAGAGATCCAGCATAAAAGAAATGCAGAGAAGATGATGAAAAACATTGTCATCCACATAGGAATGATATAATAATTCTCCTTTTGTCTTAAATGCTGTGAATATTTTCTGAAATTTGTCAGTGGAGTAGACACATTGGGCCCATCTAAGAGAAGATTTTTAAATGTATCTACTATTCATTAACTTTGAATGACAGATCTAAGAAAGTTTTAACTTTTATCAGAAGAATTGCAACTTAGGAATTTTTTTCCGATGAGACTTTTGAGGTTCAAATTAGCTTAGGGGACAAGAGAAGATAAATTGTTTTTTAAAAAATATGCTAGTGTAGTGTTCTTTTAGACAGTGATAAGGTGTGATACCATCAGCATGCAGTGAACAAACCCAGATAAATGACTTACCATTTCCAAAAAGGTGAGGGTAGAGGGAATACTGGCTTGTGGGAGACTGACCTTGAATTCTATCTCTTTTTTTCAAAGGGATTTCTGTTTTCCATTCCATTCGACAACTGTGAGCTGCACCTCAGTGAACTCTTTAAAGAGAATATCAATAAAGATGCTTTGCTTTGCATTTGTAAGCCACACAGAGGCTACTCTTTTGTTATCTCTCACCTTCCAACTTTCTAACTATGCTTGGCATCAACAACAAAGCTAAGGCAGCTGATACGAATCAAAGAAGCAATTAAATGGAAAAGTTTCTTTTCCCTTTTGTCCTTACTGGATGAGGTATTTTAGACCTAGTGAAAATAATCCCTTGGGTGCTGAGGTAAAGCAAGATGCTTCCTGGAAATCCTGTGCTCCAAATCTTAACTGATAGAAACTCAGAGATACGTGGAATTTTTTGAAAGCGTAGTGAGAGTAAAATTACGGTCTTTTTCTTTTCTGAAAATAGAGGGATAGATGGTGAATTACTACATATATATAATCACTTTAAAATGAAATCTAAAAATATACAAGATTAAATATGCTTGTTTATTGCACTGCTTGACAGTGGTATATCAGCAAGACTAATGGTACAGCTAACCACACAAAATAATACATATGCAGATATATTTTTTCCACGTAATGAAGAAATCTCCCCAAAGTTTAGATTAAGAATTTTTGTTCTAAGCAGACCTGTGAAATTGTAGTGATTATCCATTTACGGATGATTCTACTCAAGTTCAGAGAAATTCAGCAAGTTAACCAAAGTCCACAGTCTGCCATTGGTGGGTGTCAAGACATATTCAGGTCTGCTTGATTTCAGATGTCATAGTCTTTCTGTTCCAGTACAATACTCTGGGATTTTGGGTATTTAGAGAAGACTTCCCTCAAGAATGAAAGCTGCCTTTTTCCTTTTCTTTCTTGCTCTATGGTCAACCTAATGTCTTATAATGAGAGTTACCCAGAGAATCATTCTAAGATCTTGGTGGAGAGTACAGTGTTTCTGAGAACTCAGTCTTTTTCTTTCTTTTTTATTGTCTAAGAAATTCTTTTTTTTCTTCTTCCTACATTATTTTTTATTTTCCAAGTTTTCTTATTATGTTCAGTTAGCCAACATATAGTACATCATTAGTTTTTGATGTAGTCTAGTTCAATTCATTAGTTGTATATAACACCCAGTGCTCATCCCAATACGTGCCCTCCTTAATACTTAATCTTTAAACCACATTTAGAAATTGCACCTGACATTTATTAGGAGCTCAGTAAATATTTGTGAAGTGCACATAGTTCATTGGCTTATAGAGGATGCAATGTGATTTTTACATTTTTCTTTATTGGGTGATATGAGAACAAAAACAGTACTTTTCATTTCAGCTTATCTCCCCCTTTTCCTCATAGAGCCCTAGGGCCTGAGTACTAAAGTACTTTTACTGAGCTCCAATATTTTGATAATTCAAAACCACACTTCTGTGAGAGTTAGGTCTGTGGGGGCCTTTGGGATTCAGCCTGCCAGCATTTCAATATTGTGGAAAGTGAATGTTGAATATTTATTTAACACTAATGACCCCCTACTCAGGACTTCCTTTGTCAGATATAGTTTTTATTGTTCTCTGTGATTTCTGTAACCTACAGCCATGTCAGTGATATTGAATATAAGAAGTCTTTTAATGTAGTTCACTGCTCCTCACCCTCTTTATCAGAATTCTAATTGATACTCTGTAGTCTTTGCCTGTGCATACCACCTATTATAGAGTTATTTCTAATAGACTACATGACTCATCAAATTTGCTTTTGATTTCATCAACTCTGTAATTTGTTTTGTACAATTGTATACATATAAAGCAACTTTGTATTTATTATTTTGCATTCAGAATAATAGTAGTATAAATGAAATTCATAGCAATTCAACATTGATGAATTATCATTAACTATTATGACAACTATATACATAGGGGGGAAATGAAGAAAAGTATGTGTGTATGTGTGTGTGTGTTTAAAAATAATTATACCAACAAATCACAAATCACATTTAAAATTTATTTTTTAGTCTCATTACAAGGAGTGAAAAGAACATTTTCATGAAACCAGGACCTTTATTTTCTCTCCTTTTGGTTCCTGCTATTTATTTTATTTTTTTTTTTACCTGTAAATAACCTTCAGTTCATGGTATCAAAATCTCCTCCAAAGTAACTAAGTTAATTGTGAAATTATGAGTAAAACATTGTTTTTAGAGGTAGGAAATAATGATCCAAATTGAATTAAGTACCAATAATAAATACCAAAATTCTAATATTATAATCATGTAAATATGACATGGAGAAAAAGAGAGCAAATTTAAATTATCACATCTATAAAATTTACTTTTGAGCTGTTCATTGAAGGCTTGCTGATGTGAATAGCCACAGATTAAGTCTGATTTTCAAGGGTAGACAATAGATGTTGATTTGACTGCTTGGTATCCATTCGTCCATCTTCTACTAATTGTATCCCATTTCTCCTCTGAGCTTCCCACTATCCCCAGCTTTATTTCCAAGGGCTTCTACGGGGTTAGCTCCATTCCTTGGTCATGCATGGATTGATTGCATGGCCTGGGCCATTAACCAGCATCTGGCATTCCCTGGGCAACTGTAATTGAATCAGGAGCTTCCCTCAGCCTATTCAGAATCATTCAGAACCAACAATGCCATGAAACCTTTCTGGAAATCCTGGAAGAGGGTATTTCATTCTTTCCTCCTGGAATTGTAGTTGAGAAGAGAAGATCTGAATTTGATGCAGTAGTCATCATAGAAACATGAAAGAGGAGCTGTCTGAGAACAAAGCAAGAGCACAGAAGAGAGCAGACCTGGGTCAGAAGAGTGTCTGTGTAACATCAGGATGTATCTGAAGTAAGTGCTACACTTTGTGCTTTCCATTCACAAGAGCCAATAAATTCCCCTTTGGCATAAGATCATTTGATTTGGACTTTCTGTCATCTATGACTGAGATCCAGTATCCTCTGGTAATATGAAGAGAGCATAGAGGGGATGATAATTCTTAAAGTTTCTCACTGTAACTAAGAGACTGGATTCTCATCAGAGATTGGTAGTAACTTTCCAGCATACCAGCAAATCCTGGACCTGCAACAATGCAGACATTATTGAAGAAATGAGAAATTTCTGTCATGTGTGAAGGCACATCTGCTATAAAGGAAGTAGCCGGCCACAAACTGCCTTTATTCTCCACGTTGCCTTGAGCACAAATTTAGCTAAAGGCATTATTGATTTGAGTCTAGGTAGACTACGTAATACGTTGGTTTTTTTTATTTTCTATAATTTAATCAGTTGTGTTGGTGGTTAATGGGAAAAGACTTCACCAAAATGCTAAAAGTTATGGTAGGAACTCTATTATAAGAGAACAAAAAGAGAACTCTAACATAATGTTAATAATAATAATAATAATGTTCGATGAGTGTAAGCAAACTCATGGATTATTTTAGGGGCTCTGTGCCAAGGGGGAACATATTATGGAAGTGGCTGATCATATTCTGGGTCTTCTTTGAACCTCACAATGGATATTAGAAATGAAGGAACTAGTAAACTAGAGAAAAAAATGGGGACTTCTGATTTCTAGTCTGGCATGTAAGGAGCTTTGAAGTCACCACTTTGTCCTAACAAGTAAAAAAGGTGAATAAACTGAAAAATCAATAACTCTTCTTAGATTTGCTAAAGAAGTGAAGTCACAGGGCAAACTTTTGCCCCCAACACTGGAGAGACAGGCAGACAAATACAGAGAATCCCAGTTTACTAGAGCAGAAACTCATGAGCAGAAATCATGGAACTAGTGGTCAGGTTGGAAAACCTGACTTATTGAATGGCTGGAGGTTCAGTGTCAGAGTTAAGAATTCAGGAGGGGAGGGCAGTCATAAGGGGTACATGAGTTATACCTCAAGGAATTTGACCCCGTTCTCTTAGTGAAAGTCAGAGAGAGTACCTTTTCATGGCCTAGGAAGGGAAAAGTAACCATTTTGAAATAAACCAGAGTAGTCCTTTCTTCTTAACAAGACTTGCCCTCAAGAAAAACTATTTTACCAGAGCCTAAACTATTGGGTTTTCTTCAGAGTCTAACCAACCCCGGGGGAAAGGAAATACTCAACTGTAGTCTGTTTGAATTGTCCTGTGCACTTAAGGAGGGAGAAAAACGGAGAAGCACTTAAGCAGTTCACAGTCCAGAGAACGCAAGCTAAATAAAAGTCAGAGGCCTAATCATAGCAGTATAGAAGGCTTCTACTCCCCCTCCTCCATGCTTTACTATGACATTACTAAAGGCCTATTTACTGCAATTCCTTTTTGCCAGTACATTATGTCCAGGTTCCGAGATATACTAAATTTATAAGACATACTAAAAGGCAAACAACAACAACAGTTTGTAGAGATGAAGCAAGCATCAGAACCAGACTCAGGGCAGGGATGTTGGAATTATCACATTGGGAATTAAAACTAGCTATGATTAATATACTAAGGGCTAAAACAGATAAAGTAGATACCACATAAGAACAGATGGGCAATGTACACAGAGAGATAGAAATTCTTTTTTTTTTTTCTAATTTTTATTTAGAGAGAAATTCTATGGAAGAATGAAAAAGAAATGCTAGAGATAAAAAAACACTGCAATAGAAATGAAGACTTTTTAAAATGATCTCATTAATAGACTGGACATGACTAAGGACAGAATCTGAGCTACAGGATGTGACAGTAGAAACTTCCAAAACTGAAAGCAAAAAGAAAAATATTTTTTTAAAAAGAACAATATTTGGGGGGGAGGAGCAAGATGGCGGAGGAGTAGCAGACCTAAATTTCGTCTGGTCCCAGGAATTCAGCTAGATAGGGATCAAACCATTCTGAACACCTACGAACTCAATAGGAGATCAAAGAAAAGAATAGCAGCAACTCTCTGAACAGAAAAGTGACCACTTTCTGGAAGGCAGGATGTGCGGAGAAGTGAATCCGAGGCGATATTCAGGAAAATAGACGGTGGGGAGGGGGCCTCTGTCAGCCGGCTACTCGCAAGTGATAGAGCCGCGGAGCACAAAATCGGAACTTTTAGAAGTCGGCTCCGCTGAGGGAGGTCGCTCCAGTGGCTAAGCGGGAGGTGGAACCCTCGCCGGGACACTGTGGTCTCAGGACCCTCGGGGTCACAGAAAGACCGGGGGTGCCTGAGTGCAGCAGAGCTCCCAGGTATCGGAGTGGGGAAGCCGGCTGCAGAGATGGAGCCGAGGAGTGGGCTCTCAGCTCGGGGTTGCCATAAACCGTGATCTGTGGCAGTCGGGCCACTACTCTTCCAGCAGGGACCCAACAAGTGGCAGATCCGGGGAGACTCACCTTCCTCCCCTGGGAGGAGCAGTGCAGGAGTGCACCGCAGGGATCTGCTGGGCTTGGAGACTCCACACAGGGTCGGGTGCCAGAGATAGAAACACTCAGTAACAGGCTGGGTGAACATGGAGTGCAGCCAGAGACCAGGTAGATGGGAGTGATTGACTGCTTTTCTCTGGGGACTCACTGAGGAGCGGGGCCCTGAGTTCTCGGCTCCTCCGGGGCGGAGATTGGGAGGCCGCCATTTCACTCTCGTCCTCCAAAGCTGTAGGGAAAGCTTGCAGGGAAAAAAAGCTCCCGGGAGCAAACCCGAGCAGATTACTTAGCCCAGACCAGGCAAGGGCAGGGCAATTCCGCCTCCGGCAAAGACATTTGGGAACCACGGCAACAGGCCCCTCCCACAGAAGATCAGCAAGAACGGCCAGCCAAGACCAAGTTTACCGATCAATGAGAATGGCAGAACTCCAGCGCTAGGGGAATACTGCACATAGAATTCATGGCTTTCCCCCCACTAATTCTTTAGTCTTTCAAAGTTAATTTTTTTAATTTTCTTTTTGTTTTTGTTTTTTGAATTTTTCTTTTTCCCTTTTTCAAACAACATGTTATCAATCCCTTTTTTAAAAAATCTTTTTTATTTTTCATTTTTAGAGTCATAATCTATCCCTTCATAGTAGTTAACCTTATTTTTGGTATATATGTATAAGTTGTTCTCTCTTTAAAATTATGGGATACAGTTTCTTCTAACAGACCTAAATATACCCTAAATCTCTAGTGTATAGTTTTGTTCTAGGCTCCTGCCTGATCACATTCTCTTCCTTTTTTTTTTTAATCCTCTTCTTTCTTTTTTCAACCAACTTCTTATCTTATCAATTCCTTTTATAAAATCTTTTATAATTTTCACCTTTACAGTCATATTCCATCCCTTCATCGTATTTACCCTTATTTTTGTACATACATAAGTTTTTCTTTCTTTAAAATTTTGGGAGGCACTTTCTTCTAACAGACCAAAATACGCCCAAAATCTAGTGTGTGGCACTGATCTATGCACCAGCCTGATCATATTTGATCATATTCTGTTTTGGGTTTTTTTATCTTTATCTTTTCCTTTTTTCTTTTTTTTTTCCTTTTTTCTTTTTTTCCCTTTCTTTCCCCCCGGTTTCAGGTCTCTTCTGATTTGTTTAGTGTATATTTTTCTGGGGTCATTGTTACTCTGTTAGCGTTTTGTTCTCTCATTCATCTAGTCTCCTCTGGACAAAATGACAAAACGGAAAAAATCACCTCAACAAAAAGAACAAGAGGCAGTACCGACTGCCAGGGACCTAATCAATATGGATATTAGTAAGATGTCAGAACTAGAGTTCAAACTGACAATTTTAAATATACTAGCTGGGCTTGAAAAAAGTATGGAAGGTATTAGAAAAACCCTTTCTGGAGAAATAAAAGAATTAAAATCTAATCAAGTCGAAATCAAAAAGGCTATTAATGAGGTGCAATAAAAAATAGAGGCTCTAACTGCTAGGATAAATGAGGCAGAAGAGAGAATTCGTGATCTAGAAGACCAAATGATGGAAAATAAAGAAGCTGAGAAAAAGAGAGTTAAACAACTACTGGATCACGAGGGCAGAATTCGAGAGATAAGTAATACCATAAGACGAAACAATATTAGAATAACTGGATTCCCAGAAGAAGAAGAAAGAGAGAGAGGGGCAGAAGGTATATTGGAGCAAATTATAGCAGAGAACTTCCCTAATTTGGGGAAGGAAACAGGCATCAAAGTCCAGGAGGCACAGAGAACCCCCCTCAAAATCAATAAAATTAGGACAACACCCCGACATCTAACAGTAGAAGTTACGAGTCTCCGAGACAAAGAGAAAATCCTGAAAGCATCTCGTGGCAAGAGACCTGTAACCTACAATGGTAGAAACATTACATTGGCAACAGACCTATCCATAGAGACCTGGCAGGCCAGAAAGGACTGGCAGGATATATTCAGAGCACTAAATGAGAAAAATATGCAGCCACGAATACTATATCCAGCTAGGCTGTCATTGAAAATAGAAGGAGAGATAAAAAGCTTCCAGGACAAACAAAAACTAAAGGAATTTGCAAACACCAAACCAGCCCTACAAGAAATATTGAAAGGGGTCCTCTAAGCAAAGAGAGAGCCTAAAAGCAACATAGACCAGAAAGGAACACAGACAATATACAGTAACAGTCACCTTACGGGCAATACAATGGCACTAAATTCATATCTTTCAATAGTTACCCTGAATGTAAATGGACTAAATGCCCCAATCAAAAGACACAGGGTATCAGATTGGATAAAAAAACAAGACCCATCAATATGCTATCTGCAAGAGACTCATTTTAGACCCAAAGACACCCCCAGATTGAAAGTGAGGGGGTGGAAAACCATTTACAATGCTAATGGACATCAAAAGAAAGCTGGGGTGGCAATCCTTATATCAGACAAATTAGATTTTATCAAACTCAACACCCAAAGGACAAATGACCCAATCAAGAAATGGGCAGAAGACATGAGCAGACATTTTTCCAAAGAAGACATCCAAATGGCCAACAGACACATGAAAAAGTGCTCAACATTGCTCTGCATCAGGGAAATCCAAATCAAAACCTCAATGAGATACCACCTCACACCAGTCAGAATGGCTAAAATTAACAAGTCAGGAAACGACAGATGTTGGCAGGGATGCAGAGAAAGGGGAACTCTCCTCCACTCTTGGTGGGAATGCAAGCTGGTGCAGCCACTCTGGAAAACAGTATGGAGGTTCCTCAAAAAGTTGAAAATAGAGCTACCATATGACTCAGCAATTGCACTACTGGGTATTTACTCCAAAGATACAAATGTAGGGATGTGAAGGGGTACGTGCACCCCAATGTTTATAGCAGCAATGTCCACAACAGCCAAACTGTGGAAAGAGCCAAGATGTCCATCGACAGATGAATGGATAAAGAAGATGTGGTATATATATACAATGGAATATTATGCAGCCATCAAAAGGAATGAGATCATTCCATTTGCAACAACGTGGATGGAACTGGAGGGTATTATGCTGAGCGAAATAAGTCAATCAGAGAAAGACATGTATCATATGATCTCACTGATATGAGGAATTCTTAATCTCAGGAAACAAACTGAGGGTTGCTGGAGTGGTGGGGGAGGGAGCGATGGGGTGGCTGGGTGATAGACTTTGGGGAGGGTATGTGCTATGGTGAGCGCTGTGAATTGTGCAAGACTGTTGAATCACAGACCTGTACCTCTGAAACAAATAATACATTATATGTCAAAAAAAAAAAAAAGATAGCAGGAAGGGAAAAGTGAAGGCGGGCAATTGGAGGGGGAGACGAATCATGAGAGACTATGGACTCTGAGAGACAAACTGAGGGTTCTAGAGGGGAGGGGGGTGGGGGGATGGGTTAGCCTGGTGATGGGTATTCAAGAGGGCACGTACTGAATGGAGCACTGGGTGTTATATGCAAACAGTGAATCATGGAACACTACATCAAAAACTAATGATGTAATGTATGGTGATTAACATAACATAATAAAATTTAAAAAAATAAAAAAGAGGGCGCCTGGGTGGCTCAGTTGGTTAAGCGACTGCCTTCGGCTCAGGTCATGATCCTGGAGTCCCTGGATCGAGTCCCGCATCGGGCTCCCTGCTAGGCGGGGAGTCTGCTTCTCCCTCCGACCCTCCTCCCTTTCATGCTCTCTCTCTCTCAGTCCCTCTCTCTCAAATAAATAAATAAAATCTTAAAAAAAATAAAAAATAAAAAATAAAAAAATAAAATAAAAAAGAACAATATTTAAGAATTGCAGTGTAACTACAAAAGATATAGCATGCACATAATTAGAATATCAGAAGGAAAAGAAAAGAGGAACAAAAGCAGTATTTAAAGTAATAATGACAGGGGCGCCTGGGTGGCTCAGTCGTTAAGCCTCTGCTTTCAGCTCAGGTCCTGATCCCAGGGTTCTGGGATCGAGCCCCGCATTGGTATCCCTGCTCAGCAGGAAGCCTGCTTCTCCCTCTCACACTCCCCCAGCTTGTGTTCCCTCTCTTGCTGTCTCTCTCTGTCAAATAAGTAAATACAATCTTTAAAAATAATAATAATAATAAAGTAGTAATGACAGAATTTCCTCCAAATTAGTTATACACCAAGCCAGTTATCAAGGAAGCTCAAGGCACAAGGAGGACAAATGTCAAAACACATATTTTTTTCAAACTGCCTAAAATCACAGATAAAGAAACAAATCTTGAAAAAACCAGATGGGGGAAAACATTGTATCTATAAAGATACAAAGGTAAGAATTATATCCAACTTCTTCTCACAAACTATGTAAGCAAGAAGAGAGCATTGTGAAATACTCAGTATGGAGGAAAAAGAAACCCATTAATCTAGAATTCTGTGCCCTGCAGAATTATCCCTCAGAAGCACAAGTGACATAAAGATTCTAAGGCAAATAAAAATTGAGGGAATTTTTTGTATTAGCCTTGCTTTGCAAGAAATATTTCTTAGAGAGAAGGCAAGCGATATAGGTCAGAAACTCTGATCTACATAAAGAAAGGAAGAGGCATCAGAGAAGGAATAAATGAAGGTAAAACAAAACTTTTATTTTTATTATTCTTAATTGATCTACCAGATAATTTGTCAAAATAATAACAGCAACAATATATTTGATTATCTACTTATGTGTGTGTATATATAAGTAAAATGAATGACAGCAATGATACAAGGGAGAGTGGGAGGGAAGAATTAGGATCATTTATTATTATGAAGTACTTGCCACTAACCTGTGAAAAGGTATAGTGTTATTTGAAAGTGGACTTGGATTAGGTGTAAATGTGTATTGCAACCTCTAGAGGAACCACTAAAAAAAAAAGAGAAAATATTGTAACTGATGTGCTAGCAAGGAGAGAAAATGGAATCATATAATATGCACAGTTAAAATCACAAAAGGTAGAAAAGAGTAGAAGACAAAAATAGGAACAGAGAACAAGGACAATGAACAGAAAACAGTAACAAATATGATAGATGTTAATCAAACTATCAATAATCACCCTGAACATCAGTAGTCTCAATGCATGCATTAAAAGACAGAGATTGTCAGAGTATCACTTTATACCTGTAGAATGGCTAGACTCAAAAAGATAAAAATAACAAGTGTTGGCAAGGATGTGTGGAGGGGGAAGGAACCCTTGTGCACTGTTGGTGGGAATGCAAATTGGTGCAGCCACTGTGGAAAACGGTATGGGGGGGTTCCTTAAAAAATTAAAAATGGAATTATCACATGATCCAGTAATTCCACTATTGGTCCTTTACTAATTCAAAAAGATATATGCATTTTTATATTTACTGCAGCATTATTTATAATAATAGCCGAGACATGGAAGCAACCCAAGTGTTCATTAATAGATGAATGGATAAAGATGTGGTGTGTGTGTACACACACACACACACACACACAGACACACACTCTGTAATACTACTCAGCCATAAAAAAGAGTGATATCTTGCCATCTGTAATAACATGGATGCATCGAGAGGGTATAATATTAAGTGAAATAAGTCAGAGAAAGACAAATACCATATGATTTCACTCATACGTGGGATTTAAGAAACAATGTAAAAAAGAAAAAAAACTCACAGACTTTTAAATACAGAGAGCAAACTGGTGGTTGCCAGAGGGGAGGTGGGAAAATGGGTGAAATAAGGAGGATTAAGAGCCCATTTATCATGATGAGCACTGAGTAATGTGTGGAAATCATTATATTATTAAAATCATTATATTTTACAACTGAAACAAATATAACACTGTATATTAATTATATTTCAATAAAAAATAAAAATAAATGAAAAAATAAAAGACATTGTCAGAGTGGATCAAAAAACCCAAGATATTTTTTTGTATGCAAGACCCAAATATGTGTTGTATAAAATAAAACCATTTAGGGCACCTGGGTGGCTCAGTTGGTTAAGCGACTGCCTTCGGCTCAGGTCATGATCCTGGAGTCCCTGAATGGAGTCCCTGGATCGAGTCCCGCATCGGGCTCCCTGCTCAGCAGGGAGCCTGCTTCTGCCTCTGACCCTCCCCCCTCTCATGTGCTCTCTCTCTCTCATTCTCACTGTCTCAAATAAATAAATAAAATCTTTAAAAAAAAATAAAACCATTTAAAAAATAAATACACATATAGATTAAAAGTAAATGGATGGAGAGAAATATACCATACTAACTTTAAAAGAAAGAGGGAGTAGATGTATTAATTTCAGACAGAGCCGACTTCAGAACAAGGAAAGTTATCAATGATAAAGAGAGGCATTATGAAATGATAATGGGGTAATTCTCCAAGAAGATGTAACAATTCTTAATGTGTGTGTACCTAACAATACAGTGTCAAAATAAGTGAGGCAACAACTGATAGGACTGTAAGGAGAAGTAGAGGAAACCACTATTGTAGTTGGAGACTTGAACATCCCTCTATCAGAAATGGACAGATCCAGGAGACAGAAAAATCAGTAAGGACATAGTTGAAATCAACAGTACCACAATTAACTGTATATAATTGACATGTATTGACTACTTCACCCATTAGCTGCAAAATACACATTCTTTTCAAGCTCATATGGAACATTCACCAAGAAAGACCACATTTTGGGTCATAAGACACACCTTAAAAAGTTTAAAACAGTAGAAAATACATGTTTCTTCTCAGACTGCGGTGGAATTAAAGTAGAAATCAGTAACAGAAAGATAGTTGGAAAATCCCAAAAAACTTTGAGATGAAACAAAACACTTTCAAATAAGACATGGGTTGAAGGGAAATATCAAGTGAAAATAAAAAAAGATATTTTGAAACAGTGAAAATACAATACAACTTATCAAAATTTGTGAGATGCAGTAAAAGCAATACTTGGGGAGAAATTTAGATCATTGAACGCATATATTGAAAAGATGAAAGATCAAGAATCATTAACCTAAGCTTCCACCTTTGGAAACTAGAAAAAGAAGATCAAATTAAATCTACAGAAAGCAGAGGAAAATACATAATAAAAATTAGCATAGATCAATAAAATTGGAAGCAGAAAGTTGAGAAAATTAACAAAACCAAAGTCCATTTCTTTGAAAAGATCAATAAAATTTAAAAGCTTCTAGCTAGGTTAACTAAGAAAAGAAGAGATAGCACAAATTGCTAATAATAGAAATTAAAGAGGGGACATTACTAAAGATCTTGAGATCATTGAAAGGATACTAAAGGAATATAATAAACAACCCTCTGCCCACAAATTTGATAACCTAGATGAAATGGACAAATTCCTTGGAAGACACAATCTGTCAAAACTCACGCAAGAAGAAATAGACAATGTGAAGAGTCCTTTATATATGAAATTGAATCAATAGTGAATAACTTGCCAAAAATAGCCCTAGGCCCAGATTGGCTCACTGTTCTACTAACGTTTAAGGTGGAAATTATACCAATTCTCTATAATCTCTTTCAGAAGATAGAAGCAGAGAATATAGTTCCTAACTCATTCAATGAGTCCAGCATTACTCTAATACCAAAACCAGATAAAGAAGTTACAGGAAAAGGAAACTACAGACCAATATCTCTCATGAACATAGATGCAGGAATCCTCAATAAAATATTAGGAATTGAACAATCTGTAAAAAGAAATTCAGCAATATATAAAAAGAATTATATACACCAGGACCAAGTGAAATTTATCTTAGATATACAGGCTGGTTCAACATTCAGAAATTAATTTAATGTATTCCATCCCATCAACATGCTGAAGAAGAAAAATCACATGATCATATGAATAGATATAGAGAAAGCATTTGACAAAATCCACCATCCATTCATGATAGAAAATCTCGGTAAACTAGTTATAGAAGTTACTTTCCTGAACTTGATAAAGGACATCTACAAAAACCTACAGCTAACATCATACTTAACAGTGAGAAACTAGAAGCTTTCCCTTGAATATCAGAAACAAAGTAAGGATGTTTCCTCTTAGTAGTACTTTTCAGTGTCATACTGAAAGTCCTTGCTAATGCAATATAAGAAAAAGAAAATTTACATGGTCTGGAGAGGAAGAAATAAAGAGTCATGATATCTAAGTGGTGTGATTGTGACTAAAACCTTAATTAAAAAAAAAAACTATGAAGGATGTTTGGGGGACAATGGAAAATTTTGAATATGGACTCTATTAAGTAATACTAAAATTAAATTTCTTGGTTATGATTATGGTATTGTGGTTATATAAGAGATGTTTGCTGAAATATGTAGAGGTAAAGTTTTAACATCTGCAGCTTTCACAAGTTTCAACAAAAGTCATATGTGTGCTCAATGATGTATAAATGTGAATTAATTTATTTTATTTTCCATTGTGGGAAAGATTAGCAAAAATGATTTTTTTAAAGATTTTTTAATTTATTTCTCAGAGAGAAAGAGAGAGAGTGCATAAGCCCGGGGAGTGGCAGGCAGAGGGGGAAGCAGGCTCCCCCCTGAGCAAGGAGCCTGATGCGGGACTTGATCCCAGGACCCTGGGATCATGACCTGAGCTGAAGGCAGACGCTTAACTGACTGAGCCACCCAGGCGTCCCAGCAAAAATGATAATATCCAAATACAATGAGACCATGTGAAGGCAAATTTAGAAATTACTCATTGAAATAGAAATTGATACCACTTTCCTGGGAAGCAATTTTGTACATTTTTTTAAAAAGTTTCAAAATATATGTATATATATTAACACAGTATTACTACTATAAATTTATTCTATTAAAATAATCAGAAAATAACACAGAGATGTATGTAAGAAAGGATATTCCTTGAAAAGGAATAAAGTATGATGATAATGATGAAAATAAGATGATAATGAAATTTTCATTATAGTGAAAATGACAGGGAATAACCGAAATTTCCACCAATGATGGGTTGACTTTACTGAAGTTTCCAGGGCTGGCATGTGTATTAGTCCTGACCAATCAGAGCATTTTATCCTTTCCCCCTGCAATGACTGGTTCAGGATTGGACACGTGTTCCTACCAAAAATAAACCTAAATCTTCTGAAGTGTTCAGGAGAAAAACATGTACCGTTCTACTGGGTTTGAACCTGAAAGACTGTAACCCAAGATTTGCAGGAATACATCATGGAGGGAGCCTTTTTTGAGAATGAAGCCAGTATATAGGAAAGTAAATTGAAGATATGGAGAGAGGTCATTTAGGGATCTGGCTCCATCTATAATTGAAACTCTAGACTCTTTAAGTTACTACATTTTTTTTGTTTTTGTTTTTGCTTTTTTCCCTAAAATCCAATTTGAGTGCATTTTCTGTCACTTGGAGTAGAAATCATTCTGACTAACTCAGTATTCTTAGACATGAGAATTAGAAATGTGCAAACAAAGAATGTGTGAATGTTCCTTATGTTTAAAGTATGGACCCATTATTTGTATTTGTAGTCAGAAATGAAAATTGCTATTAAATACAGTTTTAAATTAGCATAATCATATCATACTGCTTTTGTGTTATTTTGTATTTGTTTCTCTACAGTAATTTTTGATTCAACTGTTCAACTAGATGCAGCATAAAAAAGGAGGCAATTAAGTATTCACAGGATGCTCTTTTGTTTGCCTCACAGAGATCACCAAACTTGTCTATAGTATAGTGATTCCCTCTTCTATTCCCTACTGAGTCACTTTCAGGCATGGAGGGTAGTAATGTAAGTTGTAAGTCACATTGTAAATGGAGTAAGAATGGTTCCAGTGAAAGCAAGATGAAAATAAAAATTTTAGGGCACCTGGGTGGCTCAGATGGTTAAGCGTCTGCCTTCGGCTCAGGTCATGATCCCAGGGTCCTGGGACTGAGTCCTGATCTGGCTCCCTGCTGCGCAGGGAGTCTGCTTCTTCCCCTCCCTCTGCTTCTCCCCCTGCTCATGCTCTCTCTCTCTCTCTGTATCTCTGTGTTTCGAATGAATAAATTAAAAAATCTGTAAAAAAAAAAAAATTCTTGTGTGTGGAGATGGAGGTCGGCATCTGAAGTATTAAGACTATTAAAAGATTTTTTTTGAATAGTTTAAAATGTTTTAAGTAGGCTGGTGCTGTGGGTATGCAGCACCTACAGTATAAGCTGATTCCTTCCAACTGTTTGTCCCTCTTAAACTTAATTAACCATCCTGTGAAATTGTGACATTAAAAATAAAATGAAGTAACATATGCCTTTGAAATTAAAGTCATGACTTTCAAACTTGGTTCCTTGCAATGGTGCTGCAGGCATTCCACAATGTTTTACTTTTTCCTCTGACTTAAAAAAAATATATTTTTAGTATTTTATTGGGTTGAATGGTGTCCCCACCAAAAAATCAATTTTGGACTTCTGACTGCCAAGACTGTGAGACAATAAATTTTTATTGTTGTAAACAACCTAGTTTGGCCTCATTTGTTAATGGTAGCCACAGGAAACTAACACGAGCATGTCTTAGAACTTAATTAAAATAAACTGAAAGTACCTACATAAGTAATCTGCCAAATGTGAACACATTAGAGATCACTAGTATGTTGTTACTTTCAGGGGATCTCATTTTTTTGTGCAGAAATTGGATACCTTACCTTTTGTAGTTAATGGATAGGTGATACTATCCTAAGATTTCAACATAAGTTAAAATGCTGTTACTATGCAATCAGTCATCTCAGTGATTCAGATTGTTTAGGTCTTAGTGAATCAGATTGTTTAGGTTTGGCTCTTTTGAGATGTAAATACAACAAATTTAGAAAGAGAGAAATAATTTATGGGTTCATAAAACTTAAAAGTTCTGGAGTAGTATGCTTGATTCAGGAATTCTAACACAGGCTTGGAATAAAATTCAGATTCCTTTCTTTGAACAAAAGGTCTTACAATATCTGATTTTTTCCAGTTTCTTCCTATTTAGTCACCTCATTTTCTTTCCACTCCTTATTGTATCCACACTACTCCAGCTTCAGTAAACTTCATGAAGTTTCTAAAGTAGATTGTTTGCCTGGAATGTTCAATCTTACGGTTTTCTCTTCCATATCATTTTGATCTCAATTCAAATGCTACTTCTTCAGTGAACTTCTTTGGCTACGCTATCTAAAATAGACTATGTGTCTTTTATCTATTGCTTCATAACAAACTACCATAAAGCGTAGTGGCTTAAAACAACTATTTATCACTTAAGATTCTCTGTGCAGGAATCAAGTAAGACTGTGTGGGTAGCATGTCTTCCCCTCTCTGTAGTGTTGGATGGGTGGATTGTTTGGGGCTAGAGAACCAATATTGCTTCACTCACTTGTCTGGGATCTTGGTGTTGACTGTCAGATGGGGCACCTCTGATCTTTTCCACTTAGCTTCTGTCCTCACACAATCTCTCGTCTTTTGGATCTTCTCTTTCCATGTGGCCTCTCTGGGCTTTGCTATATAATAGCTGTCTTCCACTAGTGAAAGCTGAAGCAAGCAGTCCTTTAAGGGCTATGTTTAGGAGTCCCAGAATGTCATTTTTACCTCATTCCATTGGTCAAAACAAGTCATAAGATCACTATATATTCAAGTGGTGGGGAAATAGACTTCCTATTGTTGGGAGTTGTGTCATGTGTACGGGGATTAGATAATTGTGATGATTTTTGTAGATAAGCAACCACAGTCCACCTCTGACTATACCCTTTCTCATTTGTTTCACATGAAAAATATACTTTTCCAATTCTTATCCAAATACAGCATCAGGCCCAAAATACAGTGTCTTGTGATGTACATCTGCACTGGAGGGATAAGGTTCTTTGAATGTAGTTTTTCTTGATGCGAGGTTTGTGAACTAAAAGTCAAGTTATCCTCTCCCCAAACCAAGTACAATGGTGAAACAGGAGCAGGCTAATTGCAGTAGACACTCCCATTCAACAGTGGGAGGAAGGAAGACACATAGCAGTCACTGGTCCATAATCATTCTAAAACCAGCTAGGCACATGTCACCTGTTTCCTTATTCAAGAGAATGTTTCTTTAGCAGGACTTGGTTTTTCCGCTCCCTGACAGGGGTTCTTTAGCACTTTGTTTTCCTTGACTCATGGCTTTGTGCACTGACAATTTCTGTTCCTGTTTTTTTTTTTTTTTAAGATTTTATTTATTTATTTACTTGAGAGAGAGTGAGCGGGAGGGAGAGGGAGAGAGAATCTGCCATGCCAAGGGCAGAGCCTGACTTGGGGCTGGATCTTACGACTACAAGATCATGACCTGCACTGAAACCAAGAGTCCGAAGCTTAACTGAGCCATCCAGTTTGACTACTCCCACCCCCTCCTGCTTTCTACCTACATGAAGTTGAGGGCCCATAGACCTCTTTTCATTTTCATCTATCTCAATATCATTCAGTCCAAACTAGTAGTGCTTCTACCAATGTAGCTTTCTTAAAGTATTTGTGGACTTTTCATATATAAGGATTCACTCCATGTGCCAAAGTCACATCAATAACTTTTCTTTCCTCCACTTTAAGCATACCAGGTTGATGTAGGACAGTGCCTTAAGATTCTTATCCTTGTCTTAATTTCACCAAAGGGTGTAATACATATAACTTTAATTCTTCTGAGGTTTTAACAAATGATCGTTTGGCCACACTCTTGATTTTATTTTTATCTGGAGGCCATTTCTTACTCTGAGAACATTTTTCTGACTGGAAAAACTATCCTGAGTCCTCTCTATTTCCTCTAAATTATGTTTACATATGGAGCAATTCTTCTTTAGTTTCTCTCCTTCCTATATTTTATCATGCATAACATAACAGGAAACTGATTGGCACTTCCAGACTTATGTCTAAAAATCTTAGCTAGATTCACAAGTGTTGCCAAATGTTTCACCTTTATGTATTACAGGTCATCCTTTCTCCAGTCTTTAATAACATTTCTTTTCAATGCTTTTCAAACCTCCATTAATGGTTCTCACCTCCCTTCAAGCCTCTGTTACCCAGTTCCAAAGGCAGTACTGTGTATTTTAGGTTTTTGTCAAAGCAGCACTCTAATTCTGGTACCATTTTCTGTTTCACATCCTATTACTGCAAAACAAAGCACCCCAAAACTTAGTGGCTTAAAACAATAATCATTTTATTGTCCACTATTCTGTGAATCAGGAATTCCAGTAAGATTTAGTGAAGATCTCTGTTTCACATGGTAGCTTTTAGCCAGAGTACCTTGACTAGGGACAGAGGACCAAACACAGCTTCACTAATGGGTTGAGGGCCTATGATGCTTCAGTTCTCCTCTGTGTAGCTTTTTTTTTTTCCTCCACATAGTCTCTCATTATTCAGGTACTCTCTCTTTTGACCTCTCTCTTTAGCAAAATAGTCTAAACTTCTTTACATGGGGTCATGTTTTCAAGAGTGAAAAGAACAGCTACAAGGCCTCTTAAGATGTAGACTTGGAAATCTGAGAATATTACTTCTGCATAATTCTGTTGGCTAAAAATATTTATAAGCTCAGCCAAGGTAAAAGGAGTGGTTAAATAGACTCTGGTTTTTGATAGAATCAGTGGCATGCTTATGGAAGGACAGGAGGAATTCCTTTGAACTACTTGGTGGACCAGCAACTTTTTTCTATAAAGGGCCACATAGTAAATATTTGAGGCTTTTATAGCCACATATTGCTAATATTGTATATTCTCTCTTTAACAATCTTTTAAAAATGTAAAAGACAGAAAAAAAAATGTAAAAGACAGATCTGATCTATGACATGTAGTTTGCTAACCCATGTTTTAGATAATAAAGCACATCTACTTCATCATTCTTTCTTACTGTACTTTGCTTTATTTATTACAAGGTCCCATATCACTCTGAAATTATTTGTTTAAAAATGCTGTTATCCCCACTGCAAAGCAAGCATCCATCATGAGGGCAAGAGTATTTGTTATTTTATTTTCTACCTTATCAATAACTGTCCTAGTCCATAATAAATGTCCAATAAATATTTGTTTAATGAATAAACTAATGAATGTATAAGAATTTATTTTCACTTTATCTTGTAAAGCTGTCTTCTATTTTGGTGGAATCATTCTGAGGGCCCTATATAATGTTGGGATGGCTGCAGATAGCTCTGGGGCAAATGCTTCCAGATTCAAATCCAGTGATTCTCCCAATAACTGTTAAAAAAGTGCACAGAATTTGACTCTGAACTGTATCTCAACTGTATCTCAACTGTATCAGATACTCTGTTTTGAAGCAATTTTTCTTGCCAGGAAAAATAAGGAAGTCTGATTGGCCAGAATTGGGTCACATGCCATGGGTGGAGCTATAAACATCCCTAAATGAATGAACTAAAAGTTGGGTAGGTGTCTTCCAGAGGAAAATTGCCTCACTAGATGAATGATGAATAGATGTTTTCTGGCCAAAATATGTCCAAGTCATAGGCATTTTTTTTTACCCAATATTCTTCAACTTTAGTTGAATGAAATGCTGAAATAAATCAAGTCAAAGGCTATTATATGACAAGGCTTATATCTGCATCTGTAACTTGTAATTGTTGATATCATGAAAATAGCTTTATTTTTCTAACTTAATGACTTTAAAATCAGTGCATTTATACTTCTTAAAAAATGTTCTGTAAAATAATACCATTATCTGTCTTATTTCTGAGAGTTTTCTCTTTGGTTTAGTTTGGGGAAAAGTGGTGCCAGTGTTGTTAAAATAAAATTGGAAGGTAGTGAGGTGCCTGGGGGGCTCAGTCAGTTAAGCATCTGCCTTCGGCTCAGGTCATGATCCCAGAGTCCTGGGATCAAGCCCCATGTCAGGCTCTCTGCTCAGTGGGAGCCTGCTTCTCCCTCCTCCTGATACTCCCCCTGCTTGTACTTTCTCCCTCTGTCAAATAAGTAAATAAAATCTTAAAAAAATTTGGACGGTAGTGATCTAAATTGAATGAATCAATCACATGTGCTGTGCTTGTTTTATTAGGATTGCCTGCATCTTACTAGTTACTTTGAATTAGCAGAGGATGTTGCCTCAGTGGAGAAGAAACTTCTTTCCTAAATCAAGAGCTTTCAGTCAGAAATCTATTTTCTCAAAGAAATGTGAAAATGCATTCTTCTATGTCCTATTTAAAATCAGTATATTTTATCTGACTAGTGTTTTGAAGAGAACTTACTAATATTTGTCTTTTAAAACTTGGCGGCCTATTGAAAATCAATATTTAAAAAAGTGCTGCATGTTTGAGCCTAAATTTCCTACTCCTTCTCTAACATTTGAAGTAAAAATAGGTGTGGAAAACATCAACATATTGCCCCCTTTCTATAATAGCTCTTACTTTCCTATGGTTTCAGTTATGAACCATTTTCAGTCTAAATTTTTTAGGCGAAAAAAAAATAAATTTTTTATGTGAAATAAATATGGAATAGATTCCCATATTCCAATTTCTAATCATTTGGCAGTATGTGTCTGTTATTGCTTGCTAGGTTGGCAGTTTATTTGTATATTCTGAGTTTGGAGCTTCCTCATATGATATTAGATATTAGTTATGCACTTTCTCAAAGATTACATGGCTAACGATAGTAGAGAAAAGATGTGGTTCCCAATATCATTTAGAAAACATTGATTTCAAGTTTTTACCAAGGCTTTTGTACGTTTTTCTAACAACCACTTTGGGAGTGTAGGCGGAGTTCACTAGATGGTACTATTAGCAAACAACCAAGACTGATGAAACGACAATTTTGGAACGCCTCTTTTCAACCAATTTAGAATCAAGGCTATGTTTCTGAGAAATTGCATAAGTACCAGTTATTCTATGTCGTTTTCAAGTCAGTCTGCAATATCGTTATGTGCTTGAACTCCCTCTATAATTTTGTACAAAACAAATCAAGAGGATTTGTTCTTGTTCTTGTTCTTCTTGTTCTTCTTTTTTTTTTTTTTGGGGGGGGGTAAACACTAACATTGGTAAAAAACAAACAAACAGCAGTTCTTCTCCTGCACCCCTTGTTTTAATGCCCCCTCCCATTTAAGTAAGCATGTTTAGAATTGGGATTATAAACAACCCATCAGAAAAGACTCCCTTCCCCCTTTCTCATTTGGTGAATTACAGCACAGCAGTAGTGTATTTCAAAGCAATATGTACAGAAGAGACTGCCAGATGATTTTACTCTAAAGCCATATAATCTATGAACATCTCACAGTAACCTTATTTTATATTGAGTTCTTGTTCTCTTTGTTTTCCTATCCCTCTCTTATTTTACAATAAACTCTAAGTCCTCCCAGGAGCCACCACAATTATGTAAAGACACAAGAAGATGTACATTGTTTTAGTTCTCCCAAGAGTAGAAGTGAATTAACACTCCATATTGATTATTCCTACTTCTCATTCTTCCCTGAAAGATATCTGATGGTTCCTCTGGTAGACCCCAATGTGCCACCACTTTTCCGCCAAGCACTGCTGCGCTTTGTTTTTTGTTTGAGCCATCTGATCTAATCTGTTCTGTCTTCTTATATTGAAATTAACAAGGCATATACCCTGCGGCATAGGCCGTATCTACAACAGTGAAGCACAAATGAACTTGAACATGAGGTCAATCAAGTGCACAAAATACATCACGCAGTTAGAATTCTAAGTCTCATGCTGGGTCTATAATTGCCCCTTGTTCTGTCATTAGGGCTCCCTTACAAGTCATTATTTTGAGTCAGCAGAGCTACAGGGAGTATTCTTCCTGATGGTTAGTATAAGTTGAATTGATAACATAAATATCTCCCAGCACAAAATACAAGGAGCAGGTATTTAGATTAGATCTAATAAAGTGTGCAGCTGTTGAGTCTCTTTATGAATCCTGGCTAAAACAATAATCACAACTTTCAATATGGGTTCTCCTTCAGTAGTTCTGTGAAAGAGAAACTGTGCTTTTTCTAAATGAATGGACACATCCCTTACTACAATTTGCCTGTCTGCTCTTATCCTAAGATTGCTTTTGCTTGGCCAAGACCAGCGTTATCCAGATTTCATGGGAATTTTGCCTTAGTCAGCATTGTGTAAAAATTATTCCATTTTACAGTAGAAGCATCATTTGTTCATTTGTGTTGCAGAGAGAGGTGGTGTGAGTTTAATGCTGAAAGAATATACTAAGTTTGTGGCATCAAGCACATTTTTAGAAGTATTACCTTTCCTGGGAAAAGGAGAATTCAAACATCTGCTCAGAAGACAGTAGCTGACAGTGCTGGATGAGGTTTGTAGAGATGAATGCAATGTAGGTCCTTGATGTGGATCTAGCCTCTGGACAAAAACAAAGTGACAGAAAGGATGGGTAGGGAAGACCTGAGTCATTTTGGAAATACCCATGCACTCAAAGGAATACACTAAGATGCTTTTTTAAAAGTGACCAAATTAGGTGAATCAGCACATCTGAGGTCCAACTGCTTCGTATTGGAAAAGATTTTGTCTCTCAGAATGCCTTTTCTTAATTGTAAAATGAAGGGATTAGACTATAATAGAGAAAGCCAATTAGCGGTCTGTGGTCTGGATCAGATTCACAGAATATTGTGTTTGAAATGTGTTGTGTTTTTAAAAGCATGAATTGGTTGCTAACATAAAAAAAAAACCCTTTAATCATAGACAAATATCTATATATCCTACATGGATAAAGGATTGGCTGTTAGAAAAGGGGAAGCTAACACAGATCTGTACCCCTGAAACAAATAATACATTATATGCTAATAAAAAAATTAAAAATTAAATTAAAAAAAGAAAAGGGGAAGCTAGTTGAGACCAATAGACTCAGAATATTGATGGGAAACATTTTTTTTTTTCCTGGATTACTCTGCATGATAGTTTTTCAAGAACTTCCTTCAGGTATCTGTTATCTACTGCCATAATAATGCTGCATAGCAAACAACTACAAAGCTTCAGTGGTATGCAGAAATAAGTCTATTGCTCATGTGTCTAGGGTGAGTTGAGGATTAGCTATGTGGCTTCATAAGCCACAGATGTGTGGGCTCACACATCTGGCTTTCAGCTAGGGCAGTTTGTCTTTTCTCTAGATCCTTGGCTCTCATACACATGTGTTCTCATGCTGATGGTTAAAAATAAAATAAGAGTATGCAGAAACATCTAAAACCACTTGAGCTCTAGGCCTAGAAGCTCTGGCATTACAGTCACTTGTACTTCATTCTGCTGGTCAAAAAAAGGACATAGGCAATCTCATAGAGTATGGAGGCTATATATATAGTTATAAGCCAAAGGGCATAGACACAGGAAGAGGGAATATTTTTGGTACCTATCACATTTTGCTTAAAAATTCAGAACATCTGACCGTATTGGAATTACATTTCAGGCATGGCACTAGCAGGTAAGGCTGGGTAGCAGCTGCCAGCTTTAGATGTTCATGCATTTGCCAGTTTGTGACAGTGCCTACCCATGCTTTATTATCTCTCTGAGACTAAGACCAATACTGCTTTGTCAGTTTCATTGCACTTTTTGTGGTAACATTTTATGGTAACATTTCTGCCTCCAGGCCATTGTGAAAAGTTGGGAAAATGAGAGACAGAACAAGATGGCCATACAATTTTTTTCACACATATATTGCTTCATTCGTTTATGCTGTTTGCCTAGATTCTGTGGTCATCTAAGTTTGAGGTTTGATCCAGATGACTTCTAATTTGGAACATTCTTCATTACTTCAGAATAAAGGTGAAATATAGACGTCAGAACTCCTGACAAAGCCTGACCAAACTAAGTTTGTGATAAAATTGTAAAATTGTAAAAAGTGTTCCTGTGAGAGCTGGGAAGAGCTGTTAGAATTTATGTGAACACAGTGCAACCATTCCTAACTGATTTGCTTGATAAGCATTCATTTAATTTGCATCATAGATAAATATTTATATCCTACATGGATAAAGGATGGATTACTAAAAAGGGGGAAACTAGTCCAGACCAATATACTCAATAAACAGATAGAAAATATGTTGTTTTTTTCCTTCCCCAATGACTCTGCATGATACTTCTCTAAGAACTGCTTCAAGTATGAATTTCCTCAAAATTTCCAATACCTCCACAAAACATTTCTATTTTTACTGTTATCTAGACAGAGAAAGGTATGTTCCTAAGTCCTCTTGAAGGCTATTCTTCATTTCTTCTTCTTATCCCCTGCAGGGCCTCACTCCATTTACTGCTTATTCCTTCTATTCTTCTCATGCATCCTTTTGAATATGTATGAGTATGTATATGTGTATATATGTATATGCCCACAAATCTATATACAATTTCCTTGCATCATCATTATCACTATGGATTGTATCACATTTGCGTTTTTTGTGGGGTAGAGAGAAAAACAATTAGGGCAAGAGAATGAACTGAGAGGAAGTTAAATTGGTTAAATTGGACAGTTAGCCTACCTTCCTGTCTCAGTTTTCTCATCTCTGAAATGGTATAATGGCTTATAATGTAAATAGAATAGAATGCAAATCATTTTCTTATCTGTATAATGAGGATAATGGCTTATAATATATTTGGAATAGAATCTAAATCATATCATGAATAATAATCATGTTATCCATAATAGCCATGAATATTATGAATATTGTTGTTGTTGTTTCTGGACCTGTTGTTGTAGAAATACAAAGATGGAGTTAATATGATTTGGGTATATGCTTTTAGCACCTTTTTATTCTTTCTTTCTTTTTTTTTAATTAATTTATTTATTTGAGAGAGAGAGAATGAGAGAGATAGAGAGCACGAGAGGGAAGAGGGTCAGAGGGAGAAGCAGACTCCCCGCTGAGCAGGGAGCCCGATGTGGGACTCGATCCCCGGACTCCAGGATCATGACCTGAGCCCAAGGCAGTCGCTCAACCAACTGAGCCACCCAGGCGCCCTATTCTTTCTTTCTATTTGGACCTTCCTCTTCCCTCTATTTTCCTATTCGGGAATATTTCTTTGTTGTGCCCTAAATTAGGGAAATTTTTTTTTCCCTTTTTAGGGAGGAGGAAATTTTGCTTTTCATAAGTGAATATACTTAAAGAGCTTTTTTTTCCCCTTAAAAATACATATTCTACCACACTGCTAGGCTTTGGGAGGAGACTTGTGAGAGGTACTTCCTCCACCCCTCCACACCCTTCCAGAGCGAGGGAGATTGTTAGTTAACTGGGGCTTATTGTTCTACAGGAAGGTCCTGCTTGTGGTAAGCTCAAAATTCCCTTTAATAGTTATGTTTAAATATGATGCCGTGGTAAATCCTATACATTGTTGAGGATGTTACCTTTCTCCTCAGATTAAGAGTCATCTGACCTTTGATGGTCTTGGTGCCAAGTATTTTTTGTGTGGTGGTTTCACCATAGTTATCACCATTTTAATGCTCCTTGTGGCAAGAACATGTTGAGAGGGATGTGTTATCTTGCTTGGTGATTTATGATGAGTAAATATAAGTACGGAGTACAGTTTATGTTCCCTTAATATGTTCCACAGGTCCTCCTTTATTATCTACAGCAGTGTGTGTTCTGAAGATAACCTGTGTAGTGTGCTATTTTTCCAAAAAAGAAAAAAAAATCCATAGTCAAATGTATTCGTAAAGTGTTGCAAACCGCTCGCCCCAGAGTGAGCTGGTTTCAAACAAAGGACTCCTGGCTATCAAGCCTGAGTGGAATTCATAGAAGGATTTGGGAAGCTCAGAACATCCAAGGAAACCTGAATCACCAGACCTTGCAAGGCAGGGAAGCCCATTAGTAGAAAGAGAGCAATGATACTTCAGGGCACCAGTTTTTAATCTTTGTGTCCATCTGTTAAAGCAGCACATTCTCAGGAGGGAGAAGCTGATTGGCCTGGACTTGGTCACATGTCCACTAGTTTGGGAAGGGGATATAACCTGAGCACTCCAATGTGGAAAATCCCAATGCAAGCAGATATCTTGCTCCTCAAATGAAAAGTAGCTAAATGATGATGGGGAACAAAGAACGGGTATTTATCACACACCTCCCTTTTGGAGTATCACAATGCATGGTTAGCTTTCAGCATTCTCAGCAGGAAAGAAACTTATAGAACCACATGTAATCTGGCTGTTTTTCATATTTATTGTTTTTATGTAGTATTGATTACCCTCAGGAGAGACTAGTACTCCTTTGAATATTCTCTGGAAATGATGACTTGGGTATCTCTTTGGTATCACACTTTAATCTTTGATTGGGTTCCTCTTATGCTGTATATTACAATTTCCTTATCCTTTCATAATTATCCTGACAATATCCCATATTTTAAAGTATCAACTACTGTAGGTGACATGGGCATTTGCTTCTTAATCGTTTTGAATAAAACAAATATTTCTAAAGATACTACTTTGGAGCTATTCATCTTCCTTTTCTCTATGCCATTATCTTTGTCTGTGATCCTTCTCCCATTTCTGAAATTGGTTTCCTTTGGAATATCCTTTGTATTCTCTGGCTTACCTTTGAGCCCACACTGCTCTCAGCTTTTAGGCCTTATCCATATATGGCTCCTGACAAAGCCTTCTTTGTTATGGCTTTCTGTTTTTCTAGTTGTTGTTGACCTTGAGCCCTTCCTTTCGTCTCAATTGGACATATTCTGTAAATGCTGCCACTCACAAGATGGCCCACACCTGCCCTGCATCTCACTGCTGTCTTATTCTTTTGTGCATGTGTCACTTTACTTATTGATTATTTAATCTTTCTTCTATCCAGGGTCCCTTAGTTATACTTTTTCAGGTTGTTTCAGCATTTGACTTGTAATAGCAAATTCTGAATTGGTAGAAACTCTGTAAGGAGAGAGAGAGATGATTCACACAGATTTCAACAGTAATAACTGTTTACCAAATATGAGGCTACCCTGTAGTCTGGGGGATAACTCAAAACATCAGATTTCAAAATACGGGGGAACATGTGTTCTTAACTAAAGTTTGCATAATGGTTGCTTACTTATTCTATGGTTACCATTAGATAATCATGTAGCTGGTTAAAAAGTGGTGATCATCTTTTATGGGGGTGGGCTTTGTGCACATTTATCAAACTCTTTCAAAAGCTTTCCTTTTAGATTTCTTTCTGTCATTTTCCCACTGCCCATCTCCCATTCTGCTCTTGTCTTTCATTTCTTTTCCATTAAAATTGGAAAGAGACACATGATTTGGCTGTAGGAAATGGACACCTGTTTTATTTCTCTCCTCAAAGCCAAGATCGTTTACTATCACACCTACCACCTTTTTAAAAATTTTATTTAACAAAACTCCCAGCAACAGGAAAAAAAAAAAAAAGGAAAAACAGAAAAGCCCTTCTCACTTGGATTTCTGGCAGTTACCCAGTGACATTCTCTATTTATTGTACAGTGACAGATGATAAAATTGAAAGGACTTCCTTTAGTCCTAGCCCCTGGCTTTATGCCATAAGTTCTATCTAATCTTTTCTAGCAGACATCTAAGCTTTGTCCACATCACATCAGTAGATGCAGTGTTTCAATGTCACTCTAAATTCGCTCTGTGGATCTTCTTCCATTGTGGTTCCTGACTTTAGTTTGGGACAAGGGAGGGGTTGCTGGAAGATAACGGATAAAGCAGAAATAGGTACAGAGAATTTGATACTCCTGACTATTCTTTGTGACGCTTTAAGCAAATGCCATCTATGTATGATTCTGAATATAAATGACAGCAAACATTGGGCCCTTTCTGGGTTCTTGTTACTGAGACAAGACTATTACACTTAACTTCACATTTAATCTTCTCAACCAGCTAAAGGGGTAGAGATGGCAACTCACTAACTAATTGTCTGCCAGTATGAATTCTCTGGATTCCCCTTTTCTTCCTTTAGTGATAGTAACAAGTTGTAGCTGGACACATGACCATCCATTGAAAGACTACATTTACCAGCTTCCCTTGCAGCTACTATGACCACATGACTAATAAGAATAGAAGTGATATGTGGAGATTCTAGGTCATAGTATTAAAAGGAAAGTTTTCTTTTTTCTTTTATCACTTGTCTAATAAGCCACCCCAAAATTTCGTGAGTTTAAGCAACAATAATTTAATTTAACTCATAATTCTGCAGGTTGGCAACTTGGGCTGGGATCAGCTAATGGAGTTTTCTGGAGTTATCTGAGGTTACATCTGTGATTAGCTATCAGATTGGTTTGGGGCTGACCATCACCGGAGGCAATGACCGTAAATTGAGGCTACATGTCTTTCTTCATCCATGCTAATCTGGGCATGTTTACACAGTGCCTGTCAAGGCACCAAGAGAGCAAGTGGAATAGCTTAAGACCTATCGAGATCTAGGTCTAGAACTCATATATGTCATTTTTGGCACGTTCTTTTGGTTAAAGTAAGTCACAAGGCACTCATGCATTCAAGGGGTGGAGAAATAAACTACTTAATGGGACTTACTGCAGAGTCACCTTGTGAAGAGACATAGATACAGGGAAGAGTGGAGGATGGTGATTATTTTTGTAGTGTACCTACAACAGTGTACCTTGTAGTGTACCTCCTCTTTATTCACTTCCACTGGCTGGTAAATGGATATGATAACAAGAACACAAGCAGCATTTTTTTGACTAAAATATTGAAGCTGTATATTGAGGATGGCAGAGCAGCATGGTAGAATGAGCCCTGACCCTGACACCATAAAGCTGCTCTATTAGAATGGAATGCTTAGCTTGTCATTTGAGAGAGAAATAAACTTCTATTTTGTTTGAGTCAGTATTATTTTATAGTTTGTGCTGTAGCAACTGAGCCAGAAAACAAACTATTACTATACCCATTTTGCAGATGACAAAATTGAGCTTTAAAGGGACTGAGGAACTTGCCCATAGTCACCCAGCAGACAAATAGCAGGACCTCATTTGAATTTAGGTTTGTCAGATTCCAGAACCCGTATGTTTAAGCAGTCTTCTGCATTTGAATATTGCAACAATATTCGCTTTTACTTATCTGTAGGGAGTAAGACTTGGAAGATCTGTTTTTCATCTTCAGTAGGAATTTATGGCTTCTGTCAGATGAGTGCACTCAATTTAAGCTCTCAATCAATCATTTGTAGTTCAAAATGTATTTGCCCTTGTATAATTGAAGAAAAAGATATGTCTATTGGAGATTATCTGTCTTTCTCTTTAGACATGCAAATATTAGTGTTTTGACCAGTCAGCTTTTGTACTTTATCCCTCAGGAGTTTATGTTGTATTAATTAAGCCAAACTTGAATTGATCAGCCAATCAAAAGTGAAAATATACAAAAGGTCAAATAATATTGGGTGCTATGTAATTGACACCTGAAGCCGAGTGACAAGAGACGAGAGCATTTATCTATTCTTGGGACAGAAATTGCAAAATAGATACAAATGGTACAGCATAGCAGTCAGTCTGCGGCCTCGTGGGTATCTGTAGTTAGGAACAACTTAAATACATGGAAATTAAATCATCCCTCGTTTATACCTGTAATAGCACATTCCACTACTCTAATTGAGTTTGAGACTAATCATTTTGGGGGCTTGATAGGGATGTGTTGGAACTGGGAATGAGAAGCCACTTGTTGAAGTTTGATTTTTGTCTGGGTAACAGGTAAAGGAAATTAGTGATCCGGAGCAACTGTTCACCAGTACTTTGCTTCCTTATACCTTAGGCCATTGTATTGTTCCTTTGGTTTGCTCTAAAGACTTAAAACTAGATATTTTTATATTCAAGTGAAGGTTTTTCTATGTCGAGTTATTAGAGGAAAAAAAACACTCAATGCTGCCCATGTAGAGAACTGAGAATCTTCTACAATTTCTTTCAATCCTTTGTGTACATGATGAGCTAGAATAACCTCACTGAACTGAATTATCCTTCTATGGTATGGTTCAGTGAATACCATTATATTTCAGCACAGCTTGAGTGATTTTTAATGCCAAAAACATCAGCAAGAAATACAAATGTTACAAAAATATTGAAACAATACCATAAAAAAGCCCAGGATCATAAATACTTTACTTTGCAAGGTCTCAGAGGTCAAAATAGCAATACCATGGAAAATTAAAACTCTCTCTGTATGAGTGCCTTTCAGGGTAGGACACACACACATACACACACACACACACCAGTGGTTTACTATCAAAATGCTCAAAACCATTTTCCAACTTTAGGCTGATTAGCAAAGAAAAAATAACCACTTTTCAAGATAAAAAAAAAAAACCTATAAAGTTATTCATCTTCATGCTTCCTTATTTGGTTTTAACTATATTCTAATTAAAGGAATATTACAGCCTGTGAAAGAGAGATGACTTTTGTATGTGTTATGTCTTTTACCATACAAAGGAACATAGCATACAGGAAGAAGTTGGCTGAGGATTTGGATAGTTAAGGCATAAGAAACTGTTGCCTAAGAACAAAGGCTTTGCATCTGAGAAATCTCCTTTCAGTGGAGTGTTCTTTGAGAGACTGTGCTATAGACATATAGCGAGTCAAGAAAAAGAAAAAAAATCTTGCAAGAAAAAAACACATCTTGCAAGATCTGTGTACAGCTATGAAAAGCTCTTCTTTATTTACCCTGTGGGTGTGCTGGTTCCTAATGGATTTACCCACCACGGGTCAAATCCATCTTTCTGTTGCCTTCCTGGGTGACATGTCAGCTTCAGTTTACATCAGTAAATTCATGGGAAAAGAGTCCAACCTGGTATTTCTAATCAAGAGAAGTGGCCCAGTGGAAGTAGCAGTTCAACAAAGAAGGGTGTTACTGTATAGGGCATCTCATGATTTTAGAGCCTTCGGTGCTGTTTGTCAAGCCTCTTTCCCATCTCCTCACATACTTGTTTGGGCTTCTCATTTCTCACGTGTTATTTTAGGTAGCTTGCCTAGTAGAACTATGGTAAATTCCATCATTTTGTAAGTTTTATTTTAAAAAGTGTATCAAAGAGTTCCAAAACAGTCCTCTCTATATGGCCAGTTAATTTTAGTTAAAGGTGCAAAGGAAATTCAGTGGAGAAGGAAGAATTTTTTCAAAAAAATGGTGCTGGAATAATAGGAGATCCATTTGCAAAAAGTGAACCTAAACCTATATATTGTATCTTACATACAAATTAACTTAAAATGTTCCCTAGACCTAAATATAAAACCTAAAATGACAAAATATTTAGGAGAAAATATAGGATAAAATCTTTGTGATCTTGGAATATTTCTTAGATATGACATTAATGATAGTCATAAAAAAGAAAAAAATGACAAATTGAATTTCCTCAAAATTAGAAGTGTCTGTTCTGTGAAAGACACTATTAAGAGAATGAGAATCTGTGGGCTGAGAGGAATCTTTACAAAACACATACCTGATAAAAGATATACATTTAGAGTATATGAAGAACTTTCATATTATGATACCAAGAAAATAGCCCATTTGGAAATGTGGGCAGAGGTTTTGCAAGGGTACTTCATCAAAGAAGATAAATGGATGTAAAAAAGGACATGAAAAGATGTTCAATATCATTAGTCATTAGGGAAATACAAATTAAAATGATACTGTGATACTATATACCTATTAAAATGGCTTAAAAAAATCAAATATGACAAAACCCAGTGCTCGTGGGGATCAGAGCAATTGGACTTCTCATACATTGCTCGTAGGAATACGAAATGGAACACTTTGGAAAACTGCCAGTAACTTATATAGTTAAAAACATATGGTCCAGCAATTCTACTCCAAAATACTTACCTAAGAAGTATGGGTAGAACTTATATTCACCCATAAACTTTTATGTAATGTTTATAGTGGCTTTTCTAATATTTGACAGAATCTGGAAATAACCCAACATCTTTAAACTGATGAATACATAAACTGTGTGGTGCATCCATACAGTGGAAAACTACTCAGCAACAACAAAGAATGACCTCTTGATACATGTGTCAATGTATACATATGTGAAGGAATCTCACATGCATTAGGCTAACTGAAAGAAACCAGACTCAAAATACTGCAATCTGTGTGATTTTATTTATACTGCAATCTGGAAAAGGCAAGACTATGGGGACAGAAAACAGAGCAGTTGTTGGCCTTGGCTAAGGGCTGGGGAAGTGGGGGGGAAGGAAGTGATTAAAGGGGGCGCAAGGACATTTTTTGGGGGGTGGTGGAGCTGTATGTACTATATTGTGATTGTCAGGATAGTTATACAACTGTAGGTTTTTTCAAACTCATAGACCCCTTACACAAAAAAGATCCGATTTTACAATATGTAAATTATAACTCAATAAATGAAGTATGTCAGACAATTTGTTGAGTTGACATTAGTGTTAATCATGATAATAAAGTCTCCAGTGAATTATAATTTGTATGTTACCAGATCATTAATAGATATGGATTGTACTCATTGAATACCTTATTCTGGACAATTTTACATTTCCTTTTGTATATTTTGGGAGTGGGTGCATTGAGGCATTGAGGGTTGGAGGAGAACATAATAGCAATCACCTACTGTCTTTTCCACATGATTAGACACATGGTTTAGGTAGCCTCTTTAAATCTCAGAAGTTAAGATCTAATATATATCTATATTCATGCGCATGTACACACCCACACACATACATACACACACAATAGTATCCTGATTTGCAGTCCAGCATCATCTCCTGTTTCTCCCCTTGCCCTGTGTAATACTAATAATTCAAAAAGCCCTTAATGGGCCTTACATTCCAAGCCTCTGCATCTTACCCTCCTTCGAGGTCGGCCTGGAATACCCTTGCTCCACTGACCTGTCTGGTGAGTTCCTCCTTACATTTCAACCTCTAGATCAAGCTTTCTGTCCTCACTGAAGCTTTTTGCCCCTCAAGACAGTGCCCACTCACCTTTGTTCTAGCATACTGCTCACCTTTGTTCTAGCATACTGCTCTTCCTCCTTTCTTTCATTTATGGCACTTAAATGTGAATATTTGATTCCATGTTTATCTTTCCTAGTAAATGGTGGATTACTGAACAAAACTTACTGTTTTATAAAATTTTTTATCTCCTCAGCTCCTAGTACAGGGTATAACATATAGTGAGTTTTCAGTGCATTTTCTTTTAGTGAACTAATGAACAAAAAAGCATCTTTCTTGGAAAAATATAAAATGTTTGCCAGTTGTATTACATGTTTGTGCCCTTTCAGTGCTGACTTCCAATTTGAATTGTAAATATATAAACTTAGGGGCGCCTGGGTGGCTCAGTTGGTTAAGCGACTGCCTTCGGCTCAGGTCATGATCCTGGAGTCCCGGGATCGAGTCCCGCATCGGGCTCCCTGCTCAGCAGGGGGTCTGCTTCTCCCTCTGACCCTCCTCCCTCTCATGCTCTCTGTCTCTCATTCTCTCTGTCTCAAATAAATAGATAAAATCTTTAAAAAAATATATATATATAAACTTAGAGTCATATTCTCTCACAAGCTTTCAAGGAGTATAGGATGTAATTTCTTAAACATGTATTCTTTAATTCTAAACACTATCTAATCTTCAAAAACAAAACAAAAACCAAAACAGAAAAGTGAAATGGCCACTTTAAAATAGGCTTGGACTGCTGATGTATTTGCATAGTTGGAACACTAACTTTGCTTTAGTTTAGGATAATAAGGATAGGAACATACTTCTTAGAAGTGGTACTATTTTTGTTAGTGTTAGAACTTGATCAGTTTTTTGGACAGTATAAGCAATTGATTGACATCTTTATTCATTTGTGTGTATTAAGCAGAGCCTGGAAAAAGCAAGAGATAGGGTTATTTACAATCCCACTTGAAACATGGAGTTTATTAATCACAGGCCATATCATTATATTATGCTTGGGAACAAAAAGGAGTTCAACATCTATTTTTGATTTGTGGCCAAGGCTCATGAGTGTACAAAAGAGGTTGACAGCCCTTGACTGGTGGTCATTACTAATTTAATAAGCAATCTTCAAAGCTCTTGCAGATACAAAGGAATCTGAAGTTACATGTGTAATGTGCAACGTGTGCAAAATACTTAATTCTATTCACTTTGAAACCTAGAGGACAGTTATTAAAATTGTATAGTGCAAATTAAAATTTAAGATTAAAATACAAGATCAAAAGAATCTTTTTTTTTCCCCTCAGTGCTATTAAGGATCAGCTTTCTGAATAGAGAAACTCAGTGTTCAATGTCATGTCCTTTCCCTCTGGAGAGCTAGATTAGAGCTAATCAGAAGTGACTAGAGAAATGTAACTTTCTCTATTTTTTTTCAAGTGGGAACATTTTTTTTTAATACTTTTAAATATATAATGTAATTATAGTCATAGGGTAGAAAATACAAGTCAAATAAGAGTATAGTCAATTTTGGAGAAACAAGTATGATGTGAGAAAAGATTTGCATCAATGACATTCTTAGAATTCTAAAAAGTGCACCATCTCATTACGTAACAAACACCTGCGACATGAGTGATGAAGACTCACAGGCAGATTCATCTCCTCTCTTACCTACTTATGAATTTAAAAATAAACTTGTAGTGATTTTTTGTGAGCCTTCGTGAATGGTCCAGTAGCATGTAGGATAAATTATGAGGCGTGATTAAAGCAATCAATAGCAAATTTCTTTAGCTTGTGGTTGTGAGCTTACATCTCTAGGCCTGACCACATCTCACATCAAATGGAGATATTAGACATAGCCCAGGACAGAAGGTCCCTTGTAAGTGGAAAAATCCCCATCCCTACTTAGTTGTCTCTTTGGCCACTGTATAGGAAGGAGACGTGTACTCAAATCCCTTTTCTCACATGGAAAACAGCATGAGTATACTCAGAGAGCAAAAACCTTCTAAAATTAGCCATGTTTAAAATTTAGTGCTAGTCAATAACTTTAATTTCATTGACAAAAAAAAGGCAGTCATAACAACTAAAGCAACTTTTCTAATTGTAAAACCTTACTTTTCTGAATGTGAAAATACTTAGAATATTCTTCTATGGAAAATTTTTGGGAGGGGGAGGGGCAAAGGGAGAGGGAGAGAGACAATCTTAAGCAGGCCCTACACCCAGCACGAAGCCCAACACGGGGCTCCATCTCACAACCTTGAGATCATGACCTGAGCCAAAATCAAGAGTCAGATGCTTAACTGACTGAGCTGCCCAGGCTCCTCTCTTCTACTGTATTTTTGAGAGTAGCACATGACTTTCCTTAAACATAAACTTGTCAAGCCATAGGCAGGGCATAAATTCTTGGCTTCACCATCATTTTTTAAAATTGTTAAATAATGCATTTGAGTGCCTAGAGTTTACTGGCACAGTACTTGGCTATAGTCTTGTAAAACTAAGTGACTATATAATTTGTCTAAGTTAGGATACTATTGGGTGCCTGTTGGCTCAGTCAACTAAGCATCTGCCTTCAGCTCAGGTCATGATCCCAGGATCCATGTTGGTGCTCCCTGCTCAGCGGGGAGCCTGCTTCTCCCTCTCCCCCCTGCTTGTGCTCTCTCTCTCACGATCTCTCTCTCTCTCAATAAAAAAAATCTTTTAAAAAATTAGGGCAGTATTTAAGGTGAAGGTGTGTCTATTAATATATTTGCCTCACTCTAAAATAGGTATAAGCCATGTGTATTGTATCACAGGCAAACTAGAATGTATGGTCTCCCTACAAATAATGATTCCTTGTTTAGAATTGAGCCTGAAGCAGTGCAGTGACCCTGAATTACTTTATATCCTTAAAACTATTACATTATATTTTGTGTGTGTGATAGTTTATCAAAGGGTGTAAGGCAGTTTAGTGGAGCAGTAGATAGTTTAGCTCTGGAGTCTTGATTCAGTTTCCTGTGTGTACAAATGGTTAGTTATGGAACCATGGAGAAGTTTCTAACCCCATCAAGTCTCAGGATCAACATTTGTATTCTGGAGATAATAAAGAGTGTACTGTGTATAGTAGTATGTTGTTGTAAGAAGAAACTGAAATTTCCATGAGAAGTGCCTGGTGTAAAGTGTGCCACATAGGCAAGTTGGTAATTATTGATGTAGTATGTATTCGATTCAGGTCATCAAGTTGAAATGAGAATTACCAAGCTATTCTTACTGTAGCTGTCTAATCAAGCCAACTGTGTGGAAAATAGGTGCTTAATAAATTCTTGTTGAATGAAAGAATGAATGATTGAAAATTGAAAATAAAAGTTAAACAGAAATAATTCATAATTTCTAACTATTCTAGATAAATAGAAGTTTACTGGATATTTGTTTTTAGGTTTGAGATCTCAAAAGTGGTTTAAATACATAAACCACACAATAAGATAAAATGATACAGTGTTATTGCTCTAAATCACTAGATACCGGTCTTGCTTTCACATTAACATCACCCTAGAGTGTTTTAAATTGTTACACTGGGGCCCTACTACCAGAAGTTCTGATTTAATTGGTTTTGGGTAGGATCCAAGCACTGGAATTGTCTCCTCTAGTATCCCCAGATTATTTTAATGCAGAATCTGGGTTAAGAACCACTGCTACTATGGTCTGTGCTAAGTATTGAATTTTTTATTGGGTGCCATATTTTAGGAGAGAATGGAGCTAGTACAAAGAAAAGGAGTTGAGATGACAAAGTTGAAAAATTACCACACAGAAGGAACTGTTTAAAGAATTCAATAAGAGGGGCACACTGGGTGGCTCAGTTGGTTAAGTGTCTGACTCTTGATTTCCACTCAGGTCATGATCTCAGGGTTGTGAGATTGAGCCCTGTGTCAGGCTCCACACTAAGCAGGAAGTCTGCTTGAGATTCTCTCCCTCTCCCTCTGCCCCTAGCCCCACTCTCATATTCGTTCTGTCTCCCTCCAAATAAATAAACAAATCCTTAAAAATGAAGAATTCAATAAGAAATTTAGGGGGATAAGAAACCTGGGTCACATACTCAAGGTAATATAAGATTGAAGTAGACCAGATGAGGAGTCCACATTCTGTCTAAGGTAGCAAATTATTTCATTGTGGCAGTTTTGTCATATGGGCCCAGTGTTGCCAGATCTTCAGATTTTATAAGAGGAGACAGAAAGTAAGGTTTTTATGTGAATTCTCCTGAATTTTATATGTAAGATTATTATTATTTTTTTTAACCACTTGGTCCAAAGTATATCTATAGGTCTTGTCTGGTTGTTGTATTGTCTGTTAGTTTATGCCAGGAGTCAGCAAATTTGACTTAAGGGCCAAATCCAGCCTTCCATTTAATTTTGCATGGCCTGATAGATAGGAATGTTTTTTACACTTTATTAATGGTTGAACACATCAAAAAAAGATTAATACCTCTTGATGTGAAAATTATATGAAATTTAAATTGTAGTGTGGGATACAGCCATGCTTATTCATTTACGTATCGTTTCTGACTGCTTTCATGCTACAAGAGCAGAGTTGAGTATTTGCAGGAAAGACCATATTCTCATCATGTTCATTGTACCACAAATTGCAATGATGCTGTTATAAATTGACAGCATTTCAAAATGCATATTATACACTGTCTTATTTACTTTTTATTATCAGTGCATACTCATTATATCAAAATGAGAAAGCAAATGTGAATTGTGTGCAGTAGGCAGAATATCTCAAAAGTGTCCATGTCCTGATTTCCAGAACCTGTATGTTATCTCGTACGGCAAAAGAGGTTTTATAGATGTGATCCACTTAGAAAGTTTGAGATAAAGAGATTATCCTGGATTATCTGGGTGTGTCCAGTGAAATCACGAGGGTCCTTATAGCAATGATATAGGAAAGTCAGACATAGAAGGTGAAGTGATGACAAAAGGAAAGATTGGAATGTTGCAAACCACAAACCAAGAAATCCCAGCCGGGTCTAGAAGCTGGAAGAAGCAAGGAATGGATTCTTCCCCAGAGCTTCCAAAAGGAACGGACCCTGCTGATATCTTGATTTTAGCACTCTGTAAGACTTATTTCAGACTTCTGAGTCCCAGAACTGTAAGAGAGTAAATTTGTGTTGTTTTAAACCATTTAATTTGTGGTAATTTTGTTACAGCAGCTATAGGAAACTAATACAGAATATCATACTTTTGAAGCACAGTGGAGTGTGAATTACTTTATTATTGAAAAGATGCTCCAAATTATGTTTATTATGCAGTGACAACATAGATATGCCAAAAGACTGTTAAAATATGTGATGATATTACCAGAATAAGCACACATCACAATATCCCCAATACAAAAGAAAACAATGGCCAGGAGCATTTAAAAAATTTATAAGCATATATCTCATCTCAGCAGAAATTCTTCATAACAATGATAACTAAACTGAAAGCTGCAAACAAGATAAACTTTCAAATCATCCATCTGTTGACTAAGCAAGAAAAGTCACATAATGATAGATAAATTGTTTGATTGAAACAATCAAAGAAATGTATTCAGAGAAAATTTGTATAAGACTGTTAGCTTTTCAGCAGGAACTGTTGCTTAAAGAGTTAAGGACATTTGGAACAGTATCAATAGTCAATCATAAAACAAGACAAATAATTTTGAATGGACTTCTTTCGTTATTGATGAGTTGACAGATGTTACCATATTGCTAAGTTATTTGAGGGACCAGCACTAAGTTTGAATTCCATACTGAATTAGTCAGTATGGAACATTTATATGTAAGAATTTTTTCAGAGACTTTAAGAAAGCACTAATTCAGTACTACCTGAAGTGGAATCTGCTAAGATGTGTTATAACTGAAGGTGATAAAAATATTTGTAGAGCAGGAATAGAATTAGCTGGACAATAAAAATATGAAATGTTTAAAGCCCATAGTTATTCATCATGTTATTCATTGGCAGGTAATTTGCAGAAAATATTTGAATCTATCATGTGTTATTGAACTGGTAGCGTCAGTGGTGAACTTTATTCTCCTGGACTTACCCATCATTAGTTTTGTGAATTTTTGTCAAATATAGAAGCTAAATATCATGGCTTGCCCCACCATTCAGCAGGTTAAGTCTGGTGACTTAACAGGAATAAAGTTTCATTGCAATTTTTGAGTTTAGGACTGAGATTGAAAGTTTTTTAAATAAGAAGAACCATCTTCAGTTGTTATGGAATAATGCACATTTTGGAAATTAATTTGCATTTAGTGAAGACTTGATAATTTGTATAAAGAATTAAAACAAATTATAAAACAAAACAGCACTTACATTTGAAATTTATACTGTAATAAAGATATTTTGACAATAATGAACATTGAATTAGAAGTAATGTCAAGCTTCTTTATATACTTCGTGTACTATTAAGAGTTAAAACAAGAAGTAAGGGATTTAATTCCATACATATTTATGATAGATACGCTTTTTAAGCTCAAACTGAAGATTTAGCAGCATTTTTTGGACTTCAATGCAAGTGAAAATGGAATTTCCATATTGCAAAATCCATTTAACTGTACCTGAGGAACTTCCACTTAACCTTCGATTGGAGTGATTAATCTACATTGTAATGACATGCTGAAAGACAAACACCAACAGAGAAATCTAATAGAATTTATAAATGTCTTACAAATGGCAAATATCCTCAATTAAAATTATATGCTCATGAATTAGTATTGGTACTTGACAATACCTATCTGTGTGAAAAGACATTTTAAAAGATGAAATTGGTAAAATGCCATTACAGATCAGCATTAATAGATAAACATTTGCAACTGATTTTTATTATAGGGATGCCAGCTTTGAACACCCTTTAAGTGAAATGTTCTCTCTCCCTCATAAGAAAAGAATTCCGTTCTTTTCTTTTGTAGACCTCTATTATAAAAATTATACTCGATGGTTTTTCTATTTTGAATTTTGTAAAAAAAGTGTGGAAATCTTTTTCCCCTTATTATATTACTGCCTACATAATATTCTTGATTTGCCTCTTGGTTCACAAAACCTAAAATATTATCTGGCCTTTTACAGAAAATGTTGGCACTTCCTGTAGTTGATTTTTTTTAACACTTAAATTGCATGTGCATATCCTGATTCACATGGATTGGAAAATATCTATGGGGATGGGGGGCAGTGGGGTGGGAGGGGAGGTGGGGTTAGCTGGATTTGGAAAGTTTAGTGATTGCTAAGCTGCAGGCCTTTTTGAATTTCTGCTTTTATGAACCCTCCCATAAAATAAGCTCATACAACTAGGCATTTCAATATATGGAAATAGAAACATCTAGTTCCCCTGTATAAGCTCCATGTCATTAGGTCCATGTTATCACATAGGGAAGAGGAGTAAGGTCATCATCCAGGTGTTCCTGGACAAACATCTCAGCTTCTGTTTTCCATCATTTTGGAAATCATTTTTCTCAACTACACATTTGCCTCACTGGACCATATTAACTGTAACTTTTCTCTCATTACTTGGAATATCTGATGAAAAAATTTCCATGAGCTTTTAAATCAATTACTAGACTCAGTTCTGTTGTATTTATTTTTCTGTTTAGCCCTAGATTGTATTGGTACCAAAGTGCTTTAAGTACGGTTGCTTTCTATTACATTTTTCTCTGTAGTGGCTGGTTTTCTTTTCTGACCCTTATTTTTCAAGTATCTTCTTTATATGGTTGCATGAGTTTTTCCTTTTATTTTATTTTATTTAATTAATTAAGTTTTAAGGAGGCTCTGTGCCCAGTGTGGATGGAGCCCAGTACAGGGCTCAAACTCACGACTGTGAGATCAAGACCTGAGCCAAGATCAATAGTTGAGCACTCAATTGACTGAGCCACCCAGGCACCCTGAGTTTTTCTTTTTATAAATGGCATTGGGTGTTCTTGGCCAAGTCTGATTTCATTAGTATGCATGCACAGAAAAAGGTCATGTGAGGACACAGAAAGAGGATGGCCTTCTGCAAGACAAGGAGAGATCCCATCAGAAGCCAATCCTGCAACACCTTATCTTGGACTTCCAGCTTTAAGAACTGTGAGAGGTAAATTTCTGTTGTTTAAGCTACCTAGTTTGTGGTATTTTGTTACGGCAGCCTGAGCAGACTAGTATATATACGGACATACCTCATTTTATTGCGCTTCGCTTTATTGTGCTTCAGAGATACTGCGTTTTTATAAATTGAAGGTTTGTTGTAACTCTCTGTTGAGCAAGTCTCTTGGTGCCATTTTTCCAACAGCATTTGCTCACTTTATGTCTCTGGGTCACGTTTTCATAATTCTAGCAATATTTCAAGCTTTTTCATTAGTATTCTACTTGTTATGGTGATCTGTGATCAGTGATCTTTGATGTTACTATTTAATTGTTTTAGGGTGCCACAAACTACACCCATGTAAGAAGGCAAACATAATAAATGTACATGTTTTTAACTGTTCTCCCATCTCTTCCTTTCTTCAGGCCTTCCTATTCCCTGAGACACAACATTATTGAAAGTAGGCCAGTCAATAACCCTACAATGCCTCTGAGTGTTCAAACTGAAAGGAAGAGTCATACATCTGTTTCTCACCTTAAATCTGAAGCTAGACATGATTTAGTTTAGTGAGGAAGGTATGTCAAAAGCTGAGACAGATCAGAAGCTAGGCCTCTTGCACCAGCTTCCCAAGTTGTGAATGCAAAAGAAGAGTTCTTGAAGGAAATTGAAAGTCCTACTCTGGTGAATACACAAAAGATAAGAAAGCAAAACAGCTTTATTATTATTGCTGTTATGAAGAAAGTTTTAGTGGTCTGGATAGAAGATCAAACTAGTCACAACATTCCCTTAGACCAAAGACTAAGTGAGAAAAAGGCCCTAACTCTTCAATTCTCTGAAGACTGAGGGAGGTGAGGAAGCTGCAGATGAAAAGTTTGAAGCTAACAGAGGTTGGTTCATGAGTTTTAAAGGAAGAAGCCATCTCCATAACATAAAAGTACAAGGTGAATCAGCAAGTGCTGATGTAGAAGCTGCAGCAAGTTCTCCAGAAGACGGAGCTCAGATAATTCATGAAAGTGACTACATTAATCAACAGATTCTCAAAGTAGATGAAACAGCCTTATATTGGAAGAAGATGCCATCTAGGACTTTCATAGCTAGAGAGAAGTTAATGCCTAGCTTTGGACCTTCAAAGAGGGGGGCTGACTCTTTTGATAATGCAGCGAGTGACTTTAAGTTGAAGCCAGTGCTCATTTACCATTCTGAAAAGTCTAGGGCCCTTAAAAATTATGCTAAATCTACTCTGCCTATGTTGTATAAATGGAAAAACAAAGCCTGGATAACAGAACATCAGTTAACAACATGGTTTATTCAGTATTTTAAACCCACTTTGAGATCTACTGTTCAAAAGAAAAGATTCCTTCCAAAATTACTGCTTACGGCCAATGTACCAGGCCACCCAAGAGCTCTGATGGAATGTACAATGAGATTAATGTTTATATAAACTTAGTTGATAGAGCAGGGACAGTTTGAGAGAATGGAGTCCAATTTTGAAATAAGTTCTACTGTAAGTAAATGCTATCAAACAGTGTTGCATACTACAGAGAATGGTTTGTGAAAGGGACAATTGATTTGACAGACTTCACTGTCTTACTTTAAGAAATTGCCACAGCCACCCAACCTTCAGCAAACACCACCCTGACCAGTCAGCAGCCATCAGAATTAAGGCAAGACCCTCCACCAGCAAAAAGATTGTGACTCCCTGAATGCTCAGATGATAGCATTGTTAGCAATAAAGTATTTTTCTACTTAAGGCATGTCATTTTTTTTTAGATATAAGGCTATTACACACTTAATGGACTATAATATAGTGTAAACATACATTTTATATGCACTGGGAAACTAGAAAATTCACTTGACTCCTTTTATTGGCATATTCATTTTATTGTGGTGGTCTGAAACTGATCCCACAATATCTCTGTGGTATGCCTGTAGTCAGTGCTCCTTTAGAATTAGCAATCCACACATCACTTTCTTCTCTCATCACTCCTTCCCACTACTCATTCCTTCTGAGTTTAACTTCCTCTTCCATGAAGTACATCCACATAAGTGGTTCTTATAACAAACCCTTTCTCTCCCCTCTCTCTCTCTCTCGTTTCTGGCTGAAAATTGTTTCATTTTTTTCTCATTCTGGAATAGCAGCTAATAGTGATAATTGTCCGTAATTTCTTTTAATACTTTAATATAGTTTGGACTTCATTGTTGCTACTGAAATTTTTATTAAAGATATAATTGTCTTTTTTTAAAGGTAGTCTGTTTCTTTCTCTTTGGCCACTTTTAAGACTTGTTCTTTGTCTTTATATTCAGTATATCCAACTGTGGATTTTGTTTTACTTTTCTTCTCTTGTATTCTGTATGTTTTCTCAGGCTAAGGATTATTGAATTTAGTCACTTATGAGAAATTATCAGTTGTAATCTTTAGTATATCATCTTTTCCCATTCTTTGGATTCAGTGCTTTGTATATTACTATTAAAGTTGTATTAAATCTTCTCATTTTATCCTCCACATTTCTTAACTTTTCTTTCAGATGTTCTTCTATTTAAACGTGCTTACTCACAGGTCATTTTTTTTTACCTACACAGTTTACTAAATTTGTTTAGTGATTTTATTTTATTTCTAGAAGCTTAACTTGTTTCTTTTTCAATTTTGCCAGGTTTTTTTCTTTTTACTATTTTTAAAAAATTATGTTGAGTCTACTGACTTTCTTTGTGGTCTGTTGTTTCCTCGAGTTTTCTGCAACTTTGTGTTCTACATATAGGCTTATTGTTAGAAGGGCTTTATCTGTGATAATTCATCTTTTAAGGAGATTTGCATTTGCTTCTACTAAATGCCTTTAATGATTACCATTGCCCCTCTGATGTTAATATTTCATCTAGGTAAGGTTCATATCAAGCAAATAGTTTTTTTTTTTTTAATTTACATTCTAGTTAGTTGACAAATAGTCCAACATTGGTTTCAGGAGTCAAGTTCAGTGGTCCATCATTTACATATAACACCCAGTGCTCATCATACCAAGTTCCCTCCTTATTACCCATCATTCATCTATCCCATCCCCCACCCACCTCCCTCTGTCAACCCTCAGTTTGCTCTATATCATTAAGAGTCTCTCATGATTTGTTACCCTGTCTCTCTTTTTCTTCTCCCTCCAAACCTCCGGTATGTTTATCTGTTTTGTTTTTTGAATTCCACATTGAGTGAAATCATATATTTGTCTTTCTCTGATTGGCTTATTTTGCTTAGTATAATACACTCTAGTTCCATCCACATCATTGCAAATGGCAAGATTTCATTCTTTTTGATGGCTGAGTAGTATTCTTGTGTGTGTGTGTGTATGTGTGTGTGTGTGTGTGTACACACACCAGTATATATATATATATATACACCACATCTTTATTTTTCATCAGTTGATGGGTATTTGGGCTTTTTCCATAGTTTGGCTATTGTTGATAATGCTGCTATAGACTTCAGGGTGCATGTACTCCTTCGAATATATGTGTTTTTGTATCCTTTGGGTAAATACCTAGTAGTGCAACTGCTGGATTATAGGGTAGTTTTATTTTCAGCTTCTTGAGGAACTGCCGTACTGTTCTCTAGAGTGGCTGCACCAGCTTGCACTCTCACAGTGCAAGAGAGTTCCCCTTTCTCCTATCCTCGCCAACACCTGTTGATTCATGTGTTGTTAATTTTAGCCATTCTGACAGGTGTGAGGTGGTATCTCATTGTGATTTTGATTTGTGTTTCCCTGATGATGAGTGATGCAGAGCACCTTTTCATGTATCTATTAGCCATCTGGATGTCTTCTTTGGAAAAATGTCTATTCATGTCTTCTGCCCATTTCGTAACTGGATTATTTGTTTTTTGGATGTTGAGTTTAATAAGTTCTTTCTTTTTCTTTTTCCTTTCCTTTTCCTCTTTTCTTTCTTTCTTTCTTTCCTTCCTTCCTTCCTTCTTTCCTTCCTTCCTTCCTTCCTTCCTTCCTTCCTTCCTTCCTTCCTTTCTTGTAGTGTTACATGATTCATTGTTTGCATGTAACACCCAGTGCTCCATTCAATATGTGCCCTCTTTAATACTCATCATCAGGCTAGCCCATCCCCACCCCCCCACCCCCAGAACCCTCAGTTTGTTTCTCAGAGTCCATAGTCTCTCATGGTTCATCTCCCCCTCCGGTTTTCCCCCTTCATTTTTCCCTCCCTACTATCTTTTTTTTTTTTTTAAACATATAATGTATTATTTGTTTCAGAGGTACAGGTCTGTGATTCATCTTTATAGATTTTGGATACTAACCCTTTATTAGTTACGTCATTTGAAAATATCTTCTCCCATTCTGTAGGCTGCTTTTTAGTTTCATTGATTGTTTCTTTCACTATGCAGAAGCTTTTTATCTTGATGAAGTCCCAATAGTTCATTTTTGCTTTTGTTTCCCTTGCCCTGCACAACGTGTCTAGTAAGAAATTGCTATAGTCGAAGTCAAAGAGGTTGCTGCCTGTGTTCTCCTCTAGAATTTTTATGATTTCCTATCTCACAATTAGGTCTTTCATCCATTTTGAATTTATTTTTGTGTATGGTGTAAGAAAATGGTCAAGTTTCATTCTTCTGCATGGTGTCCAGTTTTCCCAACACCATTTGTTTTTTTTTTTTTTTAAAGATTTTATTTATTTATTTGAGAGAGAATGAGAGAGAGCACATGAGAGGGGGGAGGGTCAGAGGGAGAAGCAGACTCCCTGCCGAGCAGGGAGCCCGATGTGGGACTCGATCCAGGGGCTCCAGGATCATGACCTGAGCTGAAGGCAGTCGCTTAACCAACTGAGCCACCCAGGCGCCCCCCAACACCATTTGTTAAAGAGACTGTCTTTTTTCCATTGGATGCTCTTTCCTGCTTTGTGGAAGATTTGTTCCCCATATGGTTGTGGGTCCATTTCCAGGTTTTCAGTTCTGTTCCATTGATTTATGTGTCTGTTTTTATGCCAGTACCATACTGTTTTAATGATTACAACTTTGTAATATAGCTTGAAGTCTGGAATTTTGATGCCTCCAGCGTTGCTTTCCTTTTTCAGGATTGCTTTGGCTATTTGGGGTCTTTTGTGGTTCCAATTTTAGTATATGTGCTGCCGAAGCGAGCACTCTTTTGTGGTTCCATACAAATTTTAGGATTGTTTGTTCTAACTATGTGAAAAATGCTGGTGGTGTTTTGATAGGGATTGCATTAATGTGTAAAATGTCAAGCACATAGTTTAAGTCTGAAGCTCTGGCCTGTGAATTTTCAAGGAAGACTTTTTTCATCAGAATTCAACCTTAAATTTCCTTCTCACCTCCTTGTATCATTTGTGGGATAGTAACTCATTTAATAGCACTTTACTGATTTAGTAACTACTTAAGTGATCTGCCTTCATCTGAGAATATGTGTGATAATATTTCTTCCTCTTCTGTATCATCATGATCATTAAATCCAAAGTCCCTTGGTTTTGGTTATGAGAGCAGAAACACTCCATACATTTTCTGTGGAGTTAGCTCTTTTGCCAACCTCTCTGCTTTCTAATTGTCTTTTAGTTTTTGTCCCTGGGATATCCAAATGCAGGTACAAGACATGTACATATAGGTATGCTTTTAAAGGACTGCTTGTTATATTTCTTCCAGAGTTTCTTTGTACTTTATAACTGAAGATTTTCAGTCAATAGTGCTATAGAAGTGAAAGTCTGTGGTGGTGGTCACATAAATCCCAAACTGAATGGGCTACCTTGCAAAACGCAAGTTCTTAGTCCAAAGAGGTATAAGCAAAAGGCAAAGGGCCACTTTATTAGAAATATATAGAAGATTGAGCAAGATAATTTCAACTCTGAGATTCTTTGACAGAAATCTTATTTTAAAATTCATGTAAAGAAGATATTCAGTCACTGGTATGCTAGAAAACAGACAAAAATATACAAAACCCTCCAAAAGCCCTACTCATAGTGCTTGCTAATTTCTGTGGTATAGATACTCTTACAAATGGCTGATTTCAGACTATCAACAGTTTACCAACTAACTCACAGAATTCCTGAAAATTTAATAACTGGTTTTTGGAAGCCAGCTCCAGCATATCTCTGCATTTAATCAATATTCTTGGATAATTTCTGTGGTAGATAAGGCATATTCACTTTCTCTTGGTTCTAGCTCTCTTGTCCTAGTTTGCTGCTTTCCTGGTAAAGGAAAGAGAAATAATAAGTTTAAATTTCAGATTGTGCTTCAGAACAGGGAACAGCAAACTTTTTCTGTATAGTGCCTGGTAATAAATATTTTAGCATTTGCTGGCTACCTATGGTATCTTTTACATAATCCTCTTCTTTTTCCTTCTTTCCTTTTTTTTTTTAAACAACCCTTAAAAAACATAAAGACCATTCCATAGCAGGCCCTTAGCTGGAATTGATCCAGGACTGTAGGTTGCTGTCCTTTGCCTCTGCTCTACAAGCTTGTGATTATCGCTGCCTTAAAACACACTTTTGTTGAAATTTCTAAGAAACGATAAGAGAATCACAGCCTCTTTTTCCTAGTTTCTTGAATCATTTCTACAAATATCAAACCAAGAAGTTTTCTCTGGCATCGTTGTGCTGGGACACTATTTTGATTCTGATTCTTTGAAACTGTCCTTACAATAATTGAATACATATGCCACTGGAGGGAAAAGATTTAATTTCTAGAATTTTCCTTTCAAGGTATCTTTGAGATATTTGTTTTTTTCCTTTTTGACACTTCTGAAGGCTCCCCAAATAAACCAAAACATTAGAGTATATGGATTATTTTGTCCTTATCCAAATGCTTGAGGTTATTAATTTTTCTTTGTATAAAAATGTTTTTACATCCTTCCACACAGGACTTAAGCTTACTTCCAGTGGTAGGTAAGGCTTGAAACCCCATGGCTTAACTACTTCATATTATTTTAAGGACTGAAGAAATTGATGGATTATTGTCAAGAAAATGAAAACAGTTTTCACAGAACTACTTTGCTTAGAGAATTGAGCCTTTCAAAGCATATCCCTTCCTGAAACACCAAGTATTATGTGGTTTAAGCTCCTGTTATTTCTGCAAAGAGCTTAAAAGACTGACTGACCAGCGTGAAAAAAGCAGGAGAGCATTAATTGAACAGATTTGAAATAATTGAGTTCTACATTTGTTAAGAACATAATAAAGGAGGTTATCAAAGTTTCACAGGTGGATATACCATTCCCAAAACTGCTTATGAAAATAATAGACTTTGATGCTAAGAATGAAAAAATATATGCTTAAAAAATTCATTAGGAAACTCCCATAAAAATGAATCATAGAAATTTCTGCCTTATTATAGAAATACCTTCTGACAGGCTGCAGTTATCAGTTTCTCGGTTTGTGTATCATTGAAGCAAAATTGACGAAGATACAGGGTATTATAGATTGAATACAGAAAATTCCATTTCCTAACAGAAGTCAAAAATAGAAATGAGATCAAATGAGAGAAAGAGGGCAACTGGGAGAAGGAAAATGGAAAAGAAAAATGTTTTTCTTTTATCTGTAAAATGAGTCTAGGCAGCAGAATGGAGATGGTTGTCAGGATAAACAAAAAGAAATCAGAGTTGAAGGCACATTATATATACTCTTTGTTAACTGATCACAGCTTATTTTAACTCAGAAATGTAGTCATCACAACTTTTCAGATGATAACTATTTGGTGTAAACTGTTGTTTGAACAGTTGAGAAATTTAACTTTTTTTTTAAATGAGCAAAAGCTTTAAGATAAAAATCAATACTTCCATAGTTCCAACAATTATGCTGAATTTGGTAATCTCTTTTTTTTTGATAGGAAAAAAATGTTTTTTAATTATGTACTCAATCCGTTTAGTGTATTTCAAAAGGTGCAATACTTTTCTTCATTTATCAGTGAAAGAAGTTAGAAATAAACTTCAAAAAAAAAAATCAGCAAATGGCAAACAAATTTCCTTGAAAGTCACAGTCACATATATAGTGCATCCTAGGAAAGAGGAGGGGCAAGACAGGTTCCACCCACTTTCATGAGTTTCATCAAATACTGGGCCTACTCAAGGGTGTAGAGAAAAGGCAACTTTCAAAAAGGTGTATGTTATTAAATGAGGCATTTACTATACTCCTTCCTAAGAGCACCAGGTGGGGAACAAGTTTTCTAAACTAGATCTAGGAAGTGGAATGTGGAATCAATCCGTCCTCCTCCCCTTAAGGGCTATCCAATGGTTAATGAATTTAAAAAACATGACTAAATAAAAACAAACCCCCCACACACTCCCTACACCCCACCTCCCCCCCTCACAAAAAAAAAAAAAAAAAGGAAAACAAAACAAAACCTATATGTCCCAGATCATTCTCCAGAGTGGATGGAGCCCAGGAGCAGCTTTAACAACCCAAATTAGTCTGTTACAGAGTAATCACAAGCATGTCTTGCTTTTACACAACAACAAAAAATTTTGAAACAACAAAACAAAAACTAGTACTAATCACTTTCCTGACAATATACAATTACTCAAATTAACTAATACTGAGAAGGGGAAGGGGACCATACCTATGGGCCTTGTCTCACATGAGGGCATGTGGGTAGGTGCAGGGCATTTGTCATTATTGCAAAAGCGAATTTTAATCTTTAATCTTTAGTTTGATTTAACATTGCTTTTAGTATGATGCTGATTTGGTAATCTCTTAAAAGCTCATCGAAAGATTTTGCTCCTGCCTTGGTGAATACTGAGAAGTAAGCATCTATTTTTTAAGAGTGATGATGATAATTCACATAATGTGTATATTCTAAAACAAAAAGCAATTTTCACATGTCACCAATGGCTGCCTTATGGAAGGTTGTCTCTAGGTTATCACACATGGATGACTAAATTCCCTGGTTATTACTTCTGTTTGTGATAAAAGAACAAGCTAGTTTACCTTTTAAATAATATGGCATGTAAGGAAGGTATTCATCCATTCAAAAAGCAAAGGTTTAATGATTTCCTCTTTGTTCTAAGCACTAGAAATAAATCCGTGAATAAAACAGTCCATGCTTTCATGGAGCTTATAATCAAATGTGTTGGGATGGGGGGTAGGAGGGGAGAAAGTGAACTGAGGACACATATGCAGTACATCAGTTGGTGATAAGTGCTAGAAAGAAAAATTAGAGTAAAGGATATAGAGACAGAATATGGTTGTGACTTTATATGAATTGTTAGAGATGCCCTATCTGATAGAATATTTCAGCAAAACTGAAAGACTGTGTTGTGATTAATTTTATGTGAGAGCTTGACTGGGCCATGGGGTGCCTAGATATATGGTCAAAGATTATTTTGGGTTCTTCTGTGAGAGTATTTTTGGGTGAGGTTATCATTTGAATTAGTAGACTGAGTAAAGCAGATTGCCTACCCTAATGTTGGTGGGCCTCCTTCAATCAATTGACGGCCTGAATAGGACAAAAAGCTGACCTTTCCATGACTAAGGGGGGAATTCCTCATACCTGACTGCCTTTGATCCAGGACCTGTTTTTTTTTTCCCTTGCCTTCAGACTCAAATGAAAGATTGGCTCTTCCTGGGTCTTGAATCAGCAATTTCTATATATTGTATCTGTATATCCTATTAGTTTTGTTTTCCTGGAGCAGAGACTGTGAGCAAATGAGACATTCAGATCTGGGCAGGAGGAGAGAGCTTCAGGCAGGGAGAAAACAGTGCTGAGGTGCTGAGTGAGTCAGGAGGCAAAGAGGAGATGTTAGGTTGTGTGGAGGTAGCTGAGGCAAAGCCACATTGATCCCATAGGTCATGGTAAGGGGCTAGGTTTGATTTTTAATAATAAGGTAGGCCTTTGGAGTGTTTTGAGTAGAGAAGAATATGATTTATGTTTTTAAATGGATCCCTCTGTCTCTGTCTCTTATTTTCTGAGATGGGGAAGACTGGGAGAACAATAGGTATGAGCTCTTATGAGTAAAGTGTTTGGTACTGCATATGTTAATTTGGAAATTTTTAGTAGACATCCAGTCACTATTATATAACCAGCTGATGAAAATATTTCTGAGTGTAGGGGAGGTTGAGGCTGGAGAGGTACAAAGATGGTATTTAAACTGTGGGACTTGATGATGATACAGTATTTACTATGGACCAGAAACAGTTTTAATGCTCGGAAAAACCTTACAAGATAGGTATTATTAATATTTCCACTTTATGGATGAGGATGCTGAGCACACAAGGTAATGTATCTTCCCTATATAAGTAGTGCAGTTGGAATGTAAATTCAGGTAGACTGACTTCCAGAATTCAGGTAGACTGACTTCCAGAATTATGCTTTCCATGTGAGATTCTCTGGGAACTATGTATACTTAGAGCTCTAAGAATTTTCTTAGTGTAACCCAGAGAACAAAGTTCAGGAAAATGAGGAAGAACCTTCAAAGGAGACCTAGAAGGAACACAAGTGAAGTCAAAAGAGAACTCAGAAAATGTTGTCTAGGAAGCCAAGTAAGGAGTGTATTTCAAGTGAGTGAATCAAGTCACATGCTCCTGCTGGGGCACATGTGATGAAGATTGAGGAAGGATCATTTGATTTTCCAACATGGAATCTCTTATTAAGTCTGACTGTAGATATTTCAAAAGAAAATAGTCCTTGTCTTGATTTCTAAATACCATTTTCCACTAAAAGGAACAAACCAGGACTCTTTAGAGAAATAACTGATTCCAGATACAAAAAGTACAAGATGAACCTTGGAATATCATGTAGCAAAAAGTGATGATGTACTCAGAGATTGATGTTTTTCAAAAGACACAGGAGCCAAGTTTGAAGAGACACTTACTAGCCAAATCTTGGACAATTTGAGCATCAAAATAAAGAATGATAGTAAAGGATTTTAGCATATTGAATAACATGAACCCATGAATCCAAACTGTTGTAATTAACTAAATAACTAAATGAAAGAGAAATCTCCTCACAATTAGCAAGTTATCATTTGGCCATTGTAATAATAATAATTTATTCAGACAAGAATTATTCATAGTTATAAAACCCAATGGTTGAAAGTTTAAGGAGTAACAAAATATTTACATAGACAAATGTATTACATATATTTATCTCCTCCTAAGAGACTTATCAATTACAAAGGGTAAAACAACTAACTTTGTAGTAGAGAATCCTGGCAGACACCACTTTAACCAACTAGTACCAGTTATGGGACTAATTAGTACCGTATACCTCCTGATAGGATGTTTTAAGAAGAGCTTTACATCATCTTGTCACCTCTGAGGTACTCTTGCCAAAAGTCCATAATATGAGTATAATAATGAGGAAACATCACATAAATCCAAATTGAGGGACATTCTACAAATAACGGACTGTACTCTTTAAAAATATCAAGGTCTTGACATATATAAAGACTCAGTAACTGCTCAGATGAAAAGACTAAAATGACATGACAGTGAATGCAATGTGTAGTCCTGGATATTCTTTTGCTGTAAATATTATTACTAAGCTAGTTGGTAAAATCTGAATGAAGTCTGTGGGTTAGAGAATAGTCTTGTGTCGTTGTTAATTTTCATGTTTTAATAATTTGATATGCCTTAAAACATTTGATATGCTTTAAAATAACATGTTTGGAACTGGCAGTGTTTTAGGCACGTATTCTTTATACTTGCTATATGTCAAATGTCAGTATTGTAAACTTATTGTAATATCTGTTGAGAATAACTACAAATGAAAGACTTCATATTATCATCAAGTTTATTGAATATCTGCTTTTTATTTTAAATTTTTTTATTTTTTTAAGATTTTATTTATTTATTTGACAGAGAGAGACACAGTGAGAGAGGGAACACAAACAGGGGGAGTGGGAGAGGGAGAAGCAGGTCTCCCGCTGAGCAGGGAGCCCGATGCGGGGCTCGATCCCAGGACCCTGGGATCATGACCTGAGCCGAAGGCAGACGCTTAATGCCTGAGCCACCCAGGCGCCCCTGAATATCTGCTTTTTAGATCAGACACTGCTCTGGGCCTCAAGGTTACAAAGATGTATGATGGGGTCATTACTTTCAAGGGCTTTAACGCTTTATTTAGGAAGAAAGGATATACATAGGAAATTTAAATATCAATGCAAAATAACATAGTGGGGCTCCTGGGTGACTCTCTGCTCAGTGGGAAGCCTGCTTCTCCCTCTCCCACTCCCCCTGCTTGTGTTCCCTCTCTCACTGTGCCTCTGTCAAATAAATAAAATCTTAAAACAAAACAAAATAACATATAGTAAGTGCCGAATGAATGGTGCATGCACACAACACGGTAAGAATTTAGATTAAGGAGTTAGACAAAGGAATGAGGAACAAGTGGAAAAAATGGACAGTGAAATCCAACTCTGTTTAGTGTGTGGAGTTAGCTAAGTTACTCGTCTGTTCTAGGCCCGAGTTTGTCCATCTGTGACAATGAATAATAATAATGCCTACTTTATTTTTTCTAAAGATTTATTTATTTATTTTAGATAGAGAATGAGAGCATGAGTGGAGTAAGGGGCAGAGGGAGAGGGAGAGAGAGAATCCCAAGCAGACTCCCTGCCAAGACAGAGCCCTATGCGGGGCTTGACATGGGGCTTGATCCTAGGACCCTGGGATCATGATCTGAGCCAAAATCAAGAGGTGGATGCCTAATCTGCTGAGCCACCCATGTGCTCCCAGAATGCCTGCTTTGTAGTTACTTCTTGCCCTCCTCATCTGCCATAATGCCCTATACGAGGGCAAGATCCACAACAGGCCTCTGTCAGTATTATATTATCACACTGTAGGCACTAGCTGAATGAATGAAATTTAGAAATGATTTTTAAAATTTGATGTTTTAATACTGAGGATGAGAATTCTTATATAATGAGGATATTCTAAGCACAGTATCTGGGTAGATAATAAGAATAGCTCTGTTTATTGAGAAGCTGATATTGTTACCTTCACCAAACTCTGACACCATCTGTGGAAATCTTGAACGAAGGGTGATGATGCTTCTAAACGCAGAAGAGAGGAGTGAACAGACAGGAAGAATGGTGTAAGCAGGGTTCCCAAGGGAATGGTGACATCTTGTTCTTGCAACAATAAGTAGAAGAATTTGACTGAGACAGCTTATCCAGTGTAGTAATAGAGAATAAATTTAGAGAGGTAGGTGGGCTAGACTTGTCAAATCTTGTGTTCTGAGCGAGAAGATTGGACTTTATCCAGTGTCTAGTGAGGAAACATTAGATTCTGAGGAGGAGGTGATAAATCCTGAGCATTAGGAAGATTAATAATAAAATAGTGAAGTTATCAGAGTACAACAAACAGCTAGGGTATTATTGAAATAATATTTCATTATTTTAATGTAGTTACAGCTACCTCCTATTAAATATATGTGAAATTTTTATATTTTGCCAATAACAATTATTTTTAAAAACTCTTTATTATGTATAATTATCTTGCCAAAGACTGAGGTACGTATGACAGAAAGTATGCCAGGCAAATCTTGACAGTGGTTTATCCTAAAGGCTAAGGTGGATTATGTGCAACTCCTAGCATCCTTTTATTTATTTTAATTGCAACTGAGACATTCAGGACATTTCCACCAACCACTATATTGATGACCATCATAGTTATGCTTACCTGGAAGCAACAGATATGCCCAAGGAAACTTATTAAGTTCATCTCTGAGTGTCTTTTGGACATGATGAAACATTTAGGGTCTTGGTTATGTCTCAAGAGTATAGCGGGAGTATAGTAAATGGACTTAGAAAATGCAAAATTGCTACATTTCAGATGGTTGCCGTAAGTCATCTGTTACACGCTGACTGCACCCATAAAATACCTCAATTTTGTATATATCCTTAGGGAATGCCTCCCTTCCACATACAAATAAGAAAGAGATTGGTTTGGGAAAGTTGTAACAGATGATCAAGCAAGGTGGTAAATGCGAGAAGGAGGAGAAACTGGGAACTCTCTATCACACAAATGTTTTCCTAGTCTTGCCTATTTAGAGGGTGGGGCCAGAAATTCCTATCTGTTATGTTTCTAAGGCCCTTAATAGCTTTTTTTGTAAATGCCTCTTATGACCTAAAATATTTAGTTGGTTCATTTTTCTAAACTCACAAAATTTCTACAACCTATCTGTGTTATGTCACCAATGGAATAGCTGGACTGATGGGATATTTTGATGTGAAATTGTTTAGACACAAAGTCAGCTGAGCCACATGCTATGAAGGATATGGGGAACATTAATAAAAACAACAGAAACAAAAATCCTAGCAAGATTATATTCACACCACTGACTGCTTCTACATTTCAAATTGCAATTTGAGGAAAAAGTTTCAATTATGGTATCTCGAAAAAAAGAAAAACAGTTATGGTATCTCCTTCCCTTCTACCACTATACATGTGCAAAAAAGGTGTTTGATAGAGCTCTCTTTTCCAGAACTCTGTATTCAACTTGAGTTTTAATTTTACATTGATCATTTAGAAAGAATGTTAGAATTCTGTAGTTTTAATTAAATTTTTATTCATTTCCTACAAGGGAAAATAACATATAGTAAATTCATATTTTAATATGCATTTTCCCTCTGTGAGAAAACCCTTGTGAATATAGTTTAAAGACTATCTTATACTGAATTCTTCTGTGAGACAGAGCTGGTCTGGGGGTGATGGGGACAACATAGCTATTTTATGTTTATTTTAAAGGCCTCTTTCAAAGAAGCCAGTTGCAGGGGGCTTTGGAGGCAGAGGTGAGAATTCCTGGAAAGCACATTTTGGGCTTGGTAGAGAGTGATACTCTTGCAGAGAACTTAAATTTCAAGTCTGCAGTAGGTGATGGGTGACTTAAGAGCCTTAAGGGAGGCGATTTGTCACTGAATGTCAAGTACAACTCTTCAAAGAGACTGGCAGGTGAAGTGGAAAGATACCATGTTATGTGCCATCTTTGTTCAGGAGGATTCTAAATGAGAAGTTGTTCTGAAGTGGAGTTGTGTATTTAGGAGTGGTTTTGCCACTTACCTGGAGTCTGGCTGAAACATGCCACAGTGGTCATGTTTTTATTCCCTGGGAAGAGAATGATAAGAAAGCTTATAGTTCTTTTTTTAAAAAATATTTTATTGTTATGTTAATCACCATACATTACATCATTAGTTTCTGATGTAGTGTTCCATGATTCATTGTTTGTGCGTAACACCCAGCGCTCCATGCAGAACGAGCCCTCTTTAATACCCATCACCAGGCTAACCCATCTTCCCATCCCCCTCCCCTCTAGAACCCTCAGTTTGTTTTTCAGAGTCCATCGTCTCTCATGGTTCATCTCCCCCTCCGATTCCCCCCCTTCTTTCTTCCCCTCCTGCTATCTTCTTCTTTTTTTTTTCCTTAACATATATTGCATTATTTGTTTCAGAGGTACAGATCTGTGATTCAACAGTCTTGCACAATTCACAGCGCTCACCATAGCACATACCCTCCCCAAAGTCTATCACCCAGCCACCCCATCTCTCCCACCCCCCCCACTCCAGCAACCCTCTGTTTCCTGAGATTAAGAATTCCTCATATCAGTGAGGTCATATGATATGTGTCTTTCTCTGATTGACTTATTTCGCTCAGCATAACACCCTCCAGTTCCATCCACGTCGTTGCAAATGGCAAGAAAGCTTATAGTTCTTGCCTCTTGTGCAGGGATGATTTTTTAGGAAGCTTGATTTTGCCAGTGCTGTTATTTTTGCTTCTAACTCTATAGAAGGTGCCATGGTGGCAGATGTCTGAAGAAAGTCCAACAATTTGGCACTTATGGCATATTATATTTCTCTCCAAGATAGTTTATTGTTTTTTATATCTTAGGGGGAAAATTAAGATTAAAGGAACAGTGGGCTCTATTTTCTTCTATTAATTCACATTAGTAGTTACACAAGTATTGATATATCAATAGCCACATAATAGCAATTTGTTTTATCTATCTCATTAACAGTGTGCATGAGTCTGTAATTATATAAAGAAAAATGTAAAGTACATTTTAATAACTATTCAGCCTTGTGTTTGTTGATGGAAGAAATGGATATTCAAATTATGTACTTTTAGTTGAAAAGGTATGGAATTCTTACAAAAACTTTTATCTTCTCTACTGTCACCTTGCAAATACCGGGAATTATATCAAGAGGTACTTTCATTTATGATATTCAGTATTTTTTTCTTAAGATGCCTTTAAAGCAGTAGTAAACACCAGAATACTTCCTTTAAGGCAGGAGTGGCAGAACCCATGCAAAGGCACTGCCTACAAATTTTATGGTATATTAAACATGTCAGTGATATTTCATAATTTTGGCTTTATTCCTCACTGCACTTGGAATGAATGTGTCTCTATCATCTATCTATCTATCTATCTATCTATCTATCTATCTATCTATCTATC